>NW_008751998.1:62718-101730 GCF_000715545.1 Opisthorchis viverrini | reverse complement strand
CCATGAGAAATCGGCCTAAAAGGCATTCGCCGTTTTACGGATGATCCGACGTACCTTCTCCCGTATTATTCGCATGGACTTCCAAATACTCTATGGGGCCTACGTCAGACCGCTCCTGGAGTACGCCAACTAAGTTGTCTACTCAGGACGTACGAAAGACGTTATCCTCATTGAGCGTGTCCAGCGGGCCGCCACGAGAATTGTTGCCGGCCTCAAGTCCGTGGACTACGAAACGCGTCTCGCGACGCTTGATCTCTTTCCCCTGGAGTGCCGTCGCCTCCGAGGGGACCTAATTCTTACCTACGCCTTGTTTGAACAAAGCTTGGCAAACAGGTTTTTTACCGTTTACCCAGCAAACACCCGGCGGGGACATAGTAAGAAAATCTTCAAGCTCAGGGCACACACATTCATTAGACAAAACTTTTTTCATTTCGGGTAGTAGCTGCGTGGAATGATCTTCTTCCGACGGTTGTACACGCTCCTTCTAGAACCCAGTTTAAAGCACTATTAGACATTTATTTATGCGAATCCTCGTGCTGGCGAGCATACTGCCCCGCGCTGAGGAGATAAAGATGCTTGCTTCACCCTTTTTTCACTTGTGCCTTTCAGGTGAACGACAGCCACTGACCGACAAGAACAAAACCGACCCGGGAAACTTAATAGCCTCGTAGACATTTATTTATGCGAATTCTCGCTCTTTCAAGCATACTGCCCCGAGCTGAAAACATAAAGAGCAGTGCTACACCCTTTTTTCACTTGTGCCTTTCAGGTGAACGACAGCCACTGACCGACAAGAACAAAACCGACCCGGGAAACTTGGGCAATAGCCTCGATCCTGTGTATCAATCCGTGAATCCGCGATGGACAGATTAGTTAGTTCACGAACCATTGTGGTCGTCTGGGGGGATAAACCAGGACCCTGTCACTGATTAGTTGAGTTCTGAGATCCCCATCGAGGGAAGTGGTACTTGTCAACACGACCGAGTCTAATGGTTGATGCTTCCAACCTCGTTCCCGCGCCACTCACGCCAGAATGTTAACTGCTGTGTATGCCATACAGGGTCATATCCACAAAGTTGCTGACTTAAAGATGGTCAAGATATAACTGAAGTAATTCTAACGCCTTGTTTCATGTACGCCACCAAGCGTTAATTGTTGATCTCATCCTCCGGTTAGCGTGTCTATTGTACCTAGTCTAGTGTGTCCGGCTTTTCGCTGGTCGCTCCGTTGCTCTTATTACCAACCTACACGGCGCTGTAGAAAGGCTTCTCCAAGTCGGTCAATCTGGCCCTGATTGGAGATCAATCTTGCCGGCTTTTTGTTCATTGTTTTGACTTGATTGATTGGGACGGTCGGCTCTTTTTTAGGTGACTTACTTATTGTCTGAACGAGATCTGGCAAACATGAGCCTCTGTTCTTTTAGTTGAGACGCTAATATTCATGCTGGCTAGCTTTATTGTTTTGCAGTCACCGGCTTGTATTGAATAAAAAAGCTCGTGTGCTTTCCAGCGTATTCATTTTTTGATAACTTTTATGTCTTTGAGGGTCTTAGCTGACTGGTGACTGTCCGTTTTTTAGTAAAGGCAACCTCTAATGAACAAAACTGCTAGTCTGTCCTCACACCTCAAATGAGATAAGATGTTCGGTTGACTGGCCGGTAAAGCAAACTCTTGTACACCAGGTGTGTTGATGGTGGTGGATATGATATGACCGCTTGGGAGGTTTTGAAAGGGATTACAAGGAGTGTGAGGGCCTCTCGGTCCGTCTTCAACTGTAGGGTCCCCTTGACCCTTAGACTGGTTGGAGACACTGCCAGTGGCTTTTGTGCTGCTGACCTTAATCCATTAAATCTTTTATTCTTTCAAATTTTCTTTGGAGTTTAAATAAGTAAACTCTGTGGTTTTGCGGTAACGATACATCATCTTCAAAGACCACCACTTTTCAGCACTTCTCTCACACACGCGAGCGACGTGGTGTTCAATAAGATCGGCTATTCTGTTCAACCGGTCAGTGAGGGTGGCGAAGCTTTCCATATGTCATCGTTTCAGCTGCAACTATGAGCTGTAAATGGCACGAGGTGAAATCAACCCACGGTTGCCCTATTAGTTACGACGTGATGCTGAGAAAGCTGAGAAGCTCGTAGTACAGCAAGGGACTAAAGAAACTTGTGCACCTTAACGGTGAACAAACAGGTGCTGCGGTTAGGTTACAGTCATGGATAAATCAGCTGAAGTGCGATGAGCCCATGTGCAACAGCAGCTGTCAGCTCTTAAGAAAGCAGGCACGTATGGATCGAGATAGTCGTTTCGATGAAACTCCAAATGGCAACTGCAACCTGTTGTCAGCATCGGTAACTGAGATACGTAGGTTTTTAAAGGACTTAACTAGACCAGACAAGACCAGAGGCGAGTGGTTTAAACTCATCTAGCTTTTGGCATAATTCATGGGATGCCATAGAAATAAAGATGGACGATGCCAGCAGGCTGCAGGGGGAACATTCCACTGTAATGATTTTAATAACCCAATGGGCCTTGCATATCTAGCGCACCGGAATGCTCCATATGGGCGATCAGTGTTGGCACGAGGAAAATTTAATTTTCGAAAGCTACGACGTGTCCCTGGTGGACTAAAAGAGACATGTAATTGAGTTCAAAGTACGAGTCCAAACTTTTGAGCTCCATCTAGGAATCTCGGGGTCGCAGCGATGCTAGGAAGTTATTCCATCAGACTTTTTCCGCCGGGGGTATTATTGCTTCAGTGGATAATGAAATTTGGTGAGCTGCAGGAATATGAACGTAGATCAGAATGTTTTTTGGTGTGAGCACATACACAACAAAATGCAACATTTCAGCGCCAAAAGTCTCATTCTACTTGCAGAGGTTTGCAGCTAAGAGCATTATGCGGCCAATGGCCACTTCCATATGTTTTTTCTTCAGTTATAATATGGTTTACCAAGTAAACCTTAATAACTGAGACCGAACCATGATTCTCAAAACATAGCGATCGTCTAACCTCGACAAAATGGCCCTGCATCATACCACGCTGTAAAACAGTTCGCTGGATGTCTACTCACTCGTCCTACGGAGTCCACTTTCCCATCTGCTGAGGAGGCCTGCTCCGGTGAGCATGGTAGAGCTCTGCACTAAATAGTTGGCTGTCTAAATATTGGACGTATCTGGTATGAGTTGCAAGGGTTGCCTTCGCTTGTTTGCTGATGCCGTGGAGACTGCTCCTGGCCTGTTTGCTAATTCGCACATATCAGAATGAGTTCCTTTGAGGCAGAAGTTAGCGGGAAAACCTGTGTGTTTGTGATGATCGCTGATTTGTTTTTGTAGCCAGTCAATTTAATCGTAAGCGTTTTGCCAATAGTTTAGGTGATATCGTCACTCCTTTGTGAAGGGAAAATTCGTTTTGCAGGTAAGTGTACATCTACTCATGCATTCATCCGGATGTGCCAGAAACTTTTGTCCGATCTTCGAACCAATACCTTCAGTAGGACTTCAAAGTGGCTTTCCATCACTCCGGTATCTGTAGCGGTTTGCCTGTATCCCTGTCCCCAGTGTGATGGTTGTCAATCGGTCTAATTTCGGAGGTGCCCAGTGTCGTAGGGTTTTGATCTTGGGTGGCTATTCAGCCGGCGTGACAAATCATGGCTTAAAATGTAGTTAGGAATAAATGCGGGTCTTATGCGCCATATAAAATTTCCCCTAAAGCAGCGCTGAAGGAGGGTTTTATGCAAAAATATGTCATTTGTTCCAGCCATAAGTTAAATAATTTATGATACTTTCTTGGAATTTATATGAACTGACTTAATTCACTAAAGTTTTGACAGACGGCAAAAGACAATTTGTAAGTGGTTTTACTCTCGAACTGTCAGTCACGTCATGCAACTATTCAGAATTCCAGGACTCCGTCAAACTGGTGAGCGGAAGTCATTTTTATTTGAACTGTCCGGCTTTGTGTGAGATAAGTTAATAATTACCCAGCCACTTTTAGCTATTTTTATGGCAGTTGGGACCCCTACTCGGTTAAAGACGTGCATTATATCCGTTGCAGTGAACAAATCACAATTCGTTTTTTTAACTTTAATGTCTGAATTCTGTCTATTTTACCACTGTAACCGGTAGATAATTGCTGACATAAGAACGAAAGCCAGAAAAAGTGAATCATTAACTGTCCTTCTAACCGAATGCAAAATGTCACTAGTGGTATGTGATTATCTATTCACTGTATTTTTCGTTCAACGGAGAGAAAAGTAGGCGAGTTATTTATTGCCACGGGCTTCTCCATTGAACGTATGATGTTAAACTTTGTCCTACCTCATCCGTCAAAATCAGGTCTAATATCTTATAATGTGAATGTTTGGGCATATGCGATTGTTAGTTTCACGACAGTAAGCCCAAGGACTGCTCATCCTAGTTCCTCTGCCGCTTACTGTATTTGTTCTAAGTGTAACTCAAATGAGGGGCATATCTTTTGTGGAGCAGGCGAGTGGATGTAATATAGACACTAAAACATGCACAAAGGTTCTTCAGAATGCGGAATACTCGCAAACCAGCTTCCTTTCCGGTTCATTATACTTACAAGATAGTTGGTATTTCATTTAATTAAGTGCTGTTTCCTACTCCGGGATATCCTATAAACCTGAATTGTCGCTCACCTAACTAAAAGCCGACCGTTGAGAAGGTGAAGAAAACACGGTTAACCCGGACTTACCAATCGAGCAATCCACAATTCAAGAGGCTAGTTCAATTCTGCGGATATTGAGCATCCACAATCGACGTAAGAACAACTGAACGATAACCATCTGATTAAACAATAGCTTCTAGTGCATGGTTGTTGTAAAACCTGTGTGCTTACATTGGGTGCTCCTGACTTGTGTTGGTAATTGGGCTTCCGAAAGGCGTGTTACTTCATTTATCTGTTTCTGGGTGCCATTCATCATCGTAAAATCCTTCATACGAATTCTTTGACCCCAATAATTCCCTTAGTTATGGTCACTTTTATTTTACATTCATTATTGGATAGCGCGGCTACCTCCTGCTTCATCAACGTCACGTAAATTAGTATTTTCGCTTGCTGACTTCATTTCTGTTCACTCTGCAACATTTAGCACCATACCAAGCTTCGTTTACTAATTATCTCTAGACATGGACGAGGTGGCTCAGTGGCTCAAGCGCGAATTTACTGAACGCAAAGTCCGTGGTTTGAACACGACCAAAAGGATGTTACAGCCGAACAGTTATTTTTAGTTTATTATCTTCTGACATTGATACTGACTTGGTGATTGTGAAAATTTTGACTGCAGGAAGACCCTAGGCTTGTACGGGCAGAATCTTCAGCTGATGTACTTCGCTCTCTTAATGCTCCTTGAGTGAAAGTGTAGTGGCTTAGTCCATTGCACCTTGTACATGGATCACATCGGAATGATGGGCTCATTGATTGAATCACAATACCGCACATCAGCGTAGCCAACTCATTTTGTCGTGGGGGCTAGGGGTGGGGTAAATCGAGAGAGCACTATCGTATCGAGTAAAAAAATTACGATACCAACAGATCTTTGTTAACTTTAAGGAATTTTATCAGGTTTTCTATAGAGGAAAATGTTGGTAGCTCAGGTAGCATAGATGGTGGTCGTTGGCATGTTCGCTGAGCTGGGCAATTTGATTGCAAACGTTTCATCACCAATCGAGGTGACATTATCAGTGCGTTATTGTGGAACGTAGTAGTGCCTAGCGGTGGGTTGGTGGCTACGCTACGCACTACTACGTTCCACAATAACGCACTGATGATGTTACCTCGATTGGTGATGAAACGTTTGCAATCAAATTACCCAGCTAAATTTTATTAGGTCTTAGCTATCTGTCCGTCATTAGGAGTTCCCAGTGCCATACCGTAATATACGAGTGTGATGGTGGATACTACTTCTCGTAAATCCGGTTCGCGTCTCAAAACGCGAGGTATCACGGGAAGCACAACACCTGATTCGGTGGCGTTCCAGGAAATTTTGTCACCTTCATTCAGACTCAGCCGATCAACGATATCATCTCCGTACATGGTTAAAGGAAGAAGGCCTTCGCTGCGTGGTTATCATAGAAACATCAACTGAACAGTTACAGACTATTGGACAGGGGGGCAAAGCTCTCATATGCAACTTGTTTACAAAACTGAATATCCGTTTTTTCCTTGAACGCGTCTTTCTGAACTTTCCTGGATCTTAATTGACCATTACTCAAATGCAAACCAATACTATAAAGCGACTCCACACATTCCGTAACGGATCTCACTTTTCAAGAAATGCCAAGCGGGTTTACGAGAAGGTGCTACTCGCATGCCTCATCAGTAGTATCCACCGTTACGCAGTATTAACGGGAGATTAAAGTTTTACTTTATTTCCTTCAAATGACAGTTACAGACTATTGGACAGGGGGCAAAGCTCTCATATGCAACTTGTTTACAAAACTGAATATCCGTTTTTTCCTTGAACGCGTCTTTCTGAACTTTCCTGGATCTTAATTGACCATTACTCAAATGCAAACCAATACTATAAAGCGACTCCACACATTCCGTAACGGATCTCACTTTTCAAGAAATGCAAAGCGGGTTTACGAGAAGGTGCTACTTGCATGCCTCATCAGTAGTATCCACCGTTACGCAAGTATTAACGGAGATTAAAGTTTTACTTTATTTCCTTCAAATGATCAGAAGTGCTTAGCTAAAACTAGCAATACCTTCACGCGAAATCTGAATGTACATTCGCAAAAGCTTATTCGGTAAGGACTGAACTCGTGGACCATGGAAACGCATTCAGTTTACGACCATGTATGTCCCGTTTTTGTTTACTCGGGTCTGAATCTGAGGTGAATGGCACAGCACCAAGCTGGCTAGTCATCTATTACCAGTTACGCGCCAAACAGTCAGTGAAAAATAACTGCCTTCATATCAATCATAAATAACTGATCCACTCACCTACCACTCAAATAAGCATAGATGAACTCATCAGAGTAACTGACAGGTATTGTCCATGAAATAAATTTACTTTGAGGTACCCAGTCTCAGAAACTGGGCCAGAGTATTACAACGCTGGAGTAACTGAGTATCACAGGGAAGAGAGAGAAGGTTCCGTGAAGTCGAACAGATAAAATACGTCCTGAGATGGCGCAGAAATCCAACGGAAGGATAAACCCAAATTAGGGTAGAATGCACGTCTTTCGGGTTTCAAGTTGAATCTGGGTTTCATTCAGAATTCGGTCTCAGCAGTCCCAAATGAGTACAATATGCTTTCACTAATTCATTGATTTTGTAGCCCTATAATGAAAAAGAAGAGGCCTTCTTACCAGCAGTATTACATTTGAAATTTTGAATGTGTGAAATTTCATGACTTGTGAGTAGTAAATGCCGGTAACAAACTATGAAGCACAAAATTTCGTGGATGTTGCGTACATCGGAAAATTGGTTGTAAGGAGATCCAAATCTTGTTTTTCGAAAGCAATGGATGAGTTATATTTTTGAAAAAAGGGCTAGTGCCACTTTTGGTTGGCAGCAAAAGCAATCTCACTCCGTACGCTCATGGCTCTGAATCAGCTCATGTCAAGCCCCGCAATCTGAAGTGCTTGTGAGTGGATAGTACCTAGTAAAATTGATTTGCTGATCAGACTGTTAAACTTGTCATCTTAAATCATAATGTCTAATCACTGAGGAAGCCTTGTCCTTATTGTAGGAGGCCATTACTGAGAATGGTTGCACCAACCGTTTACTTGTAATTCATTTCACAATCAAGAGGAATAAAAGCTTGACCAATTTAAACTATTCATCTGTAATCGGACTTTGTTGTAAAATTCAGAGTGTAAATGCGCTCCTTATGGAGCGGATGGGTATCCTGAATTACCTGTCAGAAGAGCTATCAGGAGCTAAAACAAATGTTCACAGTAATAAAGGTCCATCGGCAACAGTATCGGTAAATTGTCGTTTTAAGCTAAAGCCTTCATATCTGCTAGAAAAAGTATAACAAAATGCCATCAATGACCTAACTTACCTGTTGTGTTTCACAGTTAAGCGATGTACGTTTGACCAAGTTGCCCACTGTCAGACTAATCGATCGTTTACTCCAAGACCACGTTGTAAGTTCGCTGAATGGGAACTTGTCTAGTATCTCCTGCAACAACCAACAGCATCGACGTTGTCAAAAAAACATAAGGCGTGGTCTACCTTTTTCAAGAGTGCACAATGGGTATTTAAAAAAGTGATTTATGAATCGCTTGTTCTGTCACAAGATTCTGGAGATGCAATATCGTATGGGCTCCAACAGTAACCTCAACATTAGCATTTCAATTTAAGTCCAACTACATACCAATTTCATCATCATCATCATCATCATCATCGTCATCATCATCATTATCAGCTGTAATAACCGGGTACTTGTCGTACGATGGTTGTAGCTGCCACAGTGTCGTTCACTGGTGATTCGAGGGGGTGGGGTAGGTAGCTGCGCAATGGAGGCGGGAGCTGGTAAATCAGTGCGTGAATACGGCACTGTAGGTGAACTGTTAATCTGGGGGGTTGGGAAGGGAGCTATGCATTGAAGGCACTAGAATGGACTCATGAGCACCATTGAGGGCGCGACTGGGCCATGTCTGACAATGTCTGCGACCATTTATATGGCCCGTTTCGAAGCCCCTATCCAGGAAGACGGCAATGACCAGCGCAGTCGGGTTTTCTGCTCATGGCTTCCACACTTTGCTGCCAAGTCATTGTTTCACCGCCTCTGGCTCTCTTGCACCCTTCAAGTAGTTGTGCGAAAAGAACCCTTTAAGGAATTCGGTCGACCGGCATACGCAGCACGTGGCCAAGCCAGCGCAACCTATGCAGTGTGATCAGTTCATCTATCGAGGGTGAGTTATTTTTCCCCAATACCATTCGACGATCTTCAGCATTGCTGATCCGGTGTTCCCACCAGACTCGGGCAATGCTCCGAAGACACCGATCGTCGAACACTGAAAATCTTTTGACGTCCTCAGCGCGCAGCGGCCAGGTTTCTAATCCGTATAGTAATATGGAGCGTACCGCAGCATTGTAAACTCGACCATTGACGGAGAAGCTGATGTCACGCCTACGCCACAGGTGACTCACGTTCACAATTTATAAGTACCGGAACCCAGGCTCACCATTACAGCAAACATTCTTGAAGCCGTGAAAGGAAAGATGTGGTAGATATAGCTCTATTGTTCTGACAGTGAAGTTCCATGTCTCAAGAGCCATTGGCTGATACGAAAGGACTGAGGATTCAACATCCTACAACTTCCACAGTATGGCAGTGACCAGAGACCGCTGACCTCACAGATTTAGAGCATTGCCCATTCACACAGTGCCGAGCAAAATACTTGCTAAAAAAGAGGCTTACGAGGACAGATTCGTACTAACGAACGTTCTAGAGCACAGTAAATCCTTATTTCAAGATGCGAACAGACGAGTGTGACAGTGTGTGCGTCTAGGCCACTTGTGTACTGAATGAAATCAACTGATATATTTGTGATGCACTACTCATAAGGTTGCTGAAAATTCATCGACAGCCACGACCGGTTTCGCCCTTCTTGGGACTCATCATGTAGGCGCAGTCCCCGAGTTTACGTCAACATCACAAAGGAGAGATTCAGCTGGGTTCGGGGTGAGTTTCTCGAAAAGCCAAATTAGTTTGCAAATGAGCGTATTTCACTGAAATCAAGTGACCTTCACTACTTTATCGGCTAAAGGGTTATGCTAAATTTCGAAAACAGAGGTGATGCATATCTTTGTAACGTACTACTCATAAGGTTGCTGTAAATCCATCGACAGCCCACGACCGGTTTCGCCCTTCTTGGGGCTCATAAGGTAGGCGCAGTCCCCGGGTTTCCGTCAACCTTACGTTCTACTTGAAACCAAATTGTATCGCGATATTTCAAGTATCGTAGAGACTGAAACATGAGGCGGCCTGGTGCAGCACATTCAGTTGCCTGAGAACATCATAAACGAGAGATTCAGCTGGGTTCCAGATGAGTCTCTCGAAAGAACCAAATTAGTTTGCAAATGAGTGTATATTCGCTAGAGGTGATGCATCTTTTGTTTCTGATGATGTCATGATCGGATTCGGACAAAGGTACACCACATCACACTCTACATAAATAGTGCAAAGTATTTTTTGTGAAGCTGAAATAGTAACAGCACATTAGCTTGAATTATGTAAGGAGTGAATGTTGTATCGCAAATACATCCATGTTGCCACGATTGCTGCTTATACCAAGATTGGTAGCTGTTATGTGAATGAAAAAACATGGCTAATGCGTGATCACAACCAATCCATCAAGCTATGGCATTCTTTAAAACCATAAAGACACTGGTGCCTACTTTTGTTTGACAGTGAATGACGAGGATGCCGGTCTGGTTTATTGCTAATAAAATTCTTCCGGGGAGTTCAGGGATACTACTTTGCTGCAAAGGAAAGAAAAACAGACAGAATTTCATAAAACTAAAATCGAAAATGCCCCCTCGAACCCTTCATTAGCTTCCAAATTAATTCCCGTAGGTTCGCTCTCATGAACACAAGCAAATAATATGGCTATCAGGAGAATTCTGTTAACATTAGGCAGCGTTGAAACCACACTACAGCAATACGTCAATAAAAAACATATTGCACTCCCGTCATTGCTATGACCTCTGTTTTCACACTGAGCAATATATCCATCGCCAACTGAATCAGCCGGTTCAAAATTAAAGAAGGCTGTTCACCACAGCAAATGGCTTGGGGAGTAGCAGTTAAATGGGAACGCGCAAAGCACTGTAGTGCCAGACAGCACACTGGACCCATATGTGACTATTTTATTGAAGAACACAGTTCCGCACGAATCTGTCGAAGATATCCGTGTTGTCAGTCTTACGCACTGATTACAACTCCGGTAAGACACTGGGAAGATTCTGTGTACTCCATCCAAGAAGACAAATCGCATCAACAAAAACTATCTGTCTTCCAGCTTCCCCTAGTGGTCGTGACCAAGTCACTTCCTATCTATGTTGTCTACATGACAGGTGCAGAACTCAGTTGGTTCTGCTAGTTAAGCTACTCGGGTGGCATACCTTTTGTACAAATATCTAGGCACTTTTACCCGTCCATTTCATCCTACGTGAATTACGGTCTTACGAGCGCAGCACCAAACGACCTTAGAACAATTAACTTAGTTGAAATTCTAAGATATCTTACTAGTAGCTGAACCCAACAGTGCAATTCTAGCACCTAGCACATCAGATAATACGATACATTGAGAGCTGTTCTTAAAAACATGAAGTACCAAGGTTCAGTGTAATCTGGAGTAGAACCGCAGATGATTTTATTGAAAAATGAACTTCATGAAGTGGAAAATTTTTAGCTAGATAATCTGTGGATGCCTACCATGACTGCGCTCCTTTCAAAAAGAACAGAATTTTTAACTGTAGGAGAGATGAGTATCATCCCGAAGAATTTTATGATGTGACTTTTCTAACCCACATTAGGCTACCAAGATCGTGAGTTGGCAACCTGAGTTGTACCAAACCTCTTTCAGCAGTTAGCTTACAGGTCTACACAGAACTTGCTAGATAAGTCCAAGAAATAACTTCTTCACCCATTAAACTTTTGAAATCGAACGAACTGCTGCTACCTGTGCTTCCATAATTAATTTAACTGACAAGAGCTACAACATGCAATCAAAAGGAAGCCCGAGATAAGCCTTGCTAATAAATGATCAGATTGCTAACACAAGTATTCATTTTTCCGAAGGATATCCAGATTCCCCAAATATATGCCTCTGAAAAAAAGTCTTACAATAAAGCCCAAACCAAAAGGACCAAATGGGTCAGCGCTCTTTTCATCGTCGTCATTATTAATCGTCATCTTAAAAGGTAGAGCCTAATGTGGTGCCTGTTTGTAGGGAGTTTATGTAAACTGTCACTCGGGGAAGAAAAAGGGATAGTTTAGACGCTACGGATCGAGGGGAGTTTTGCTAACTCAAGACCGACTGAATTCTCCTAATATATGATGTGAGATAGCCATTCAGTAGTGCGCCCTTAAATCTTCCCTGGCGCTGATATGAATACCTTCCGCTAACCGAATATTAGGAGGCTAGCATCACACTCAAAGTCAAGAGATATCTGTTTGATGTAAGTGCAACTGAGTTTCTATTCAGGAATACCCGGACGTCCAGCTGCACAGCATCGGTCGTAACAGGGTTCTTTTCGTAACATACGAGGGGTTCGAGAGGTTTGCTACGAAAGACACTAATTTTTGCTCAATCAACTAAGGTTGCAGTTGGACAAAACGGAATCCAAAATCATATGTACGATGTGGGTATCTCAGCTAGTGGATTATTCTCCCAACAAGTGAGACTTTATGGCCTCGGTTTCTAGCTGAGTGAGTGAGTATTTTTGTCCGGATCACGTGTAGCCCGGTTCATACTCCGAACAAAATCCTTTCATAGCTAAAATGCAAAGCTGACCAAAGTATGACGATTCTGCGGACTCCTTTTATCCCGATAACGTGCTTGACTATTCTCGGTAACCCTGTGCAACAAATAGGCGTGGATGTCTAATCCATCAGCCGTAGAGTTCAAATACGTCAACAGTTCACTCTATGTATTTTAGGAAACAGACATGTAATTTGGTAGTGAAATTAATTTTCGCAACCTACCGTAACCTCGAAGAACGTGGAGCCGTACGTGGGTAGGCTAGAGATGAACCGCAAAAACATAACCCTCGCCTCTTCCTTGGTGAATTTGTTCATCCAACGGAGTGCTCGGTTTATTTCCTGAGTGTAAGAAACAGGCATAAATATGAACAAAGGTTTTGCTTCGCGAAGAGCTGGATTCGCAAGTTTAATAGTCAATGTAAAACAAAGCTCTAGGACAATGATATCCCG
Source organism: Opisthorchis viverrini (assembly GCF_000715545.1). Lineage (NCBI taxonomy): Eukaryota > Metazoa > Platyhelminthes > Trematoda > Opisthorchiida > Opisthorchiidae > Opisthorchis > Opisthorchis viverrini. Next base: position 88,811 of record NW_008751998.1, on the reverse strand, counting down.
CCGGCGACGTTCGTGCAAATACCTTAAAAATGGGGTGAACTACCATTTCAGATAAAGAATGGAAGGATGAAGCATTTAGAAAAGTAAATGCATTCAGTATTTCCAAAGCGCTTTCACTTACTGAGGAAAAGAACGAACAATTTCAGTGGATATTTAATCATCTAAGCCACTCTATGCTCAAAAGCGTTGGGTGGTCAAACTACCAGCCAGGAGGTCGCAGGTTCGACACTTCCTGAAGTTTCGTGAGATTCGCACTGCTGATTCTTCTTCAAGAGGATAAAGTAGGTGTACAGTAATCTTTTAGCCTTTTGGCGTGGGCGAGTTTTAGCTACAGCATGAAACTTCTGCTAAAAATGCCAAAATCTTCTCACACTACCAACGAGAAAAACGTTATGAATTTCAGAACGGTAGTCTGGATAACCAGATAAGGACACGTCCTTCATTAAAAATCGTCCGGTCTTCGGTGCACCTACCTTTAAAATACTATATCATTGGTGTGAAGGGCGAAGATACTTACATTCATACAGATAGGTTGATGATTTTGTTATCGCTAACGATATGAATGTCAGACTCCGTGGAGCTATCAAAAACACATTGCAGCCTCCTAAGCTCGCAGTAACAGACAAAGAGATAGGAACAAGCACTCTGGGCAAGTTTTTTAGAACTTGGCTTTATGTTTAACTGCATTTTCATTAGCTGAGCAACCAACGTGTCTCCGGAATATACTGAAATGGTTTGATTTCAGTAGTATGAAGTGGAAATTGCGGAGCCTCCTCCATCCTCACAAGTGTCCACTTGTGTATCTCCCTCAAGCCTCATCCTATTCCGAACGTCCTTTCACCTGCTGTGTTCAAGGATGGCGGTGAATTCCACAGTCAGTACCTGTCTAGCCTGCTCTCGTCTATCTCGGAGAAGGAGATGGTCCAAGACAACCACGGTGAGTCGATAATAGTGCCTATCTTCAAAAAGGGTACTCGCAGTGAACCCAGTAAATAACACAATCGTTAGTGTGACTCCCGTTGTAACAAAGCTTCTGGCGCCAATGATTCTTCGTCATCTTAAGGTGGCACGTGACACTTTGACCTACACGCTCAAGGCGGGATTCCGACAATGTAGTGGCAGCGTCGACGACGATTCCACACTGCCACGTGCTCCAGCAATGCTACATGTACAGGTGACTCCCAGAATTGGTGTTCCTTGACTTCGAGAATGCGCTCGATTCTGTCGAGCAGTCAGTGTTGTCAACCACACCTGCCCAAAAGGGCATGCCCCAGGAGTTTGTGAACATGGTCCGGTCCCTATATTCACATACTTCTGGGCGTATGGGAGTATATGGCAAGTTTTCCAAAAGCTTTCCTACAAAAACCGATATCCGATAAAGGTATCCACTCTGTCCGGTCTTGTTCAACTTCGTGCTTGACGCAATACGGAGGCGAACGCTGGATGAACTTCAAAACCCTGGTGTTCAAATTGTTTCTGGTGAGAGCCATATTGACCTAGAGAAGCGGTAGACATCATCCTCATCTCTGGGGACAAATGGGAAGCACAAACCCTGTCGAGTAAATTGACCGCCATCACACCCTATTTTGGAGTGCAAAGTCATGCTTCAGAACATGCAGGCACTGGACATGCCTCGTACAATTCAAGGAGAATCATTGGAGGTTGTGGAGAATTTTACACACCTCGATAGTTGCACTAGGTCTGACGGAAGTGTGTCTGATGAAGTCAATGCAAGAATCACGTTTTCTAATTTGCGTCAGTTATGAAGTCAAAGTGGTACTTCACCAGGTCTCAATGGTCGCATGTATCAGGCTACACTAAGGGCGGTATTGTTGTATGCTTGCGAGTCATGGCCTCTGCGAACACAATGTGAGGCGTCTTCAGACTTTCAACCACTGATACCCCAGAAGCGTTGCTGGTGTCAGCTCGCATCAAAGAATCCTTAACACCGCAATTAGGAGGCGGAAATTTGGTTGCGTAGCAGCTACTTCATTCAAGGAAAACTTTTAGCACCATCAGGTACGGTGGCTTGGCCATATGCTACGCATGCCAAAACATCGTCTACCGAGATGAGCGTTATTCCTCGTGCCTTCATCGGAATACCGGAAACCGCGAGTTGGACAACATTTGACTTGTCGAATGAGTGCGAAAGAGCCTACAAGGAGTTTAGGTGCTGCTGAGGCTGTCCACGTGACTCTGTGCTTGGTTGGCGACACTGCAAGAAGGGAAAGCGGATCGATGTCCGTTGACTTTTTGATGTCAGTTTATTTCCTGGCTGTCTGAAGAAAGGCTTGGAGATGCAGGCACTCCAGGTTGTTTGCGTTGGGCCAACACCAGGTTCCATCCCTCACCCACTCTTTTCTCTTGTCTTCACTCTAAGGCCCCCATGCATCCAAGCTATTGCCTTCAATATATATCTCCACAAATCTTCCACGTAACAGTTCATTGAGAACCTTCTATTTACGCACCAGTCTATCAGCTTTCGCCTCCAATGCGCAGCTGCCTACCACAACTCCCCAAATGATCGGTTGACAAAACTGTGGAGCTACAACCACTGTACGACAAGTACGTGGTACTTACTACTGATAATGATGGTGATGATGATGAGAACGGCGTGGAAGTATCATTGTCACCAATGGTGTTACCGTCTCTGATGGATTAGCAAATGCACAGTATGCAAACGAAAAATCCATCTGTTTTGTTTCATATCGGACCATTGTGTCGCCTGAGCAATGAAGAAACTGGAATTAATGCTAGTCGAAATGGTGAAAAAATTACCATGCTGACTTGTTGAAAAATTAATCAACTGCAATATCTCTCGAACATCTGACCTATTCACTTATTTACAAGCTTCACCCAGTTGATAACTGATGAGGCCCTTCCATCGATAAAGTGGCTTAATAAGTAGACATTTATTTAAAGATATTTGGACAGATTTCATCGTAATGACAAGGAGATAAGTGTGAAGCCCTGTTGAAAATATATTCCTTCGAAAGGAAAATATGACCAGCTGAGTGGTCTATAAATTAAATTTTACCTGATGGTGACCGGCTCGATCACACAACTGCTGCCAACCTCATCAATGGTCAGGGTGGAGACAAGTCAGTGAATAAATCTGAATGTCATGTCACTAAAATGTTTGTTTCCAAGTGGCTTGAACTCAGAGTCTGATATCCTATTGGTCATTGTTGCAACTTTGAACTGGAAGGAAAGAACCCAGCCCTCTGGAGAATTTACTAACAAACGAGCGAACTGAAGTTGTGTTTGCTGTCTCATAGGTTCACACACCTTAAGGAGGTATTTCAAACTTTTGTCTTTACTTTAGGTGTTTATCTTTGGAGTCAATATACCCCAATCAAACTTTGGCGAAACGGTCTCAAAATGACCTTAAAAAATGCTCATTAGAGCTATTGACTACACCGGCTTATGGCTCCATCGTTCAGTAACTTGCTGGACTGTCACTCCGTTTCGAGAGCTTCAGTCACTCATATTATAAGTTTTATCATGGCGTGTGGTCATTTATTCTCGCTCAGTTGCGTTCGTCGTCAATCCTTTCTTCCAGAGTGATTATGAAACCCTATCTGTATCTGTGCATCTCCATGACCAGACTACATCATAGACACCTTGGTGTTTCCTTAGCTAAAAAGAGCCTGCCGGCAACGCATGTTGACATGGTAATTGCAATGAATTTTCGGTGAAAAAGATGCTCATAAAATGTAACTATCACTTACAGCAGCCCAACACTCATCAGAAAGTTCAGTGCGAAGGCATTGTGGTACAATGTTATCCAGCGTCTGTCTGAAGCAAGAAAAACGTCATCATATTGTTCAGATTTCCAGGCTTACGCGTTTTCCAACAACCGATTCCCGTTTGTAATAAGTATCAAGGCAGCCATTTCTATTGATTTCGTTACGGAGGTTTTGTGGTGCCCACATATATAATTGTGAAGCTCCTGAAAAGATAGGGCAAAAATTCGTTCACTAAGACACGTGTGAACACGCATGTATCGTCTTAAAGCAATTTTTCATCTGCTGGCGAAACAATACAGCAAAGTTTTTTTTCATTCACTACTTAGAAGAGTAATTTTCCTGTGGCCAAAGAAACTGTCCGTTTTTGGAGACTAACGCTAAAAAATGGCCCGGAGGACATGTTAAGGCCGCAGCAAATCCCCCAAGATTTCGTTATCCAAGTCCAAAAATGAGGTACTGAACTTGAATCAAGCAGTTAAGCCCTTCAACAGTTTGAACGATTATTCCAAATAGTAACAGTCTTAGAACTTGGCATACAAATGCTGCGGTGTTCGAGCACTTAAAGAGGAAGAATATTGCAAGCAGCATATTGTGCATCGTTTTGCGGTTGTTGAAGTAAGGCCGAGATATTGGTAAAACCAAGGTTAGAACCCTCTCGATATATTTTTTTACGGAATCGGCAAAAATGGCCGCTATAGAACAATGCTTGTCCTAGAGGGAGCTTGTGTGGCAATTTTACTGTAAAAAAAGCGAACCACATTGTCGGCAAACATATTCCTCAGTTTGACACCTTAAGTGGTGAAGTTGTACCTAAATAGAAACGGTGATATCCAACAACGATCAAGAGTTTGCTGAAATAAAGAATATCGTGGAATACTTACCTGAGGAAAGTGGAATAGCTTGTCTGCTTTCGGATCCTTTCCCGGGATAATGTCTATCCATAGTTTTTGGATGAAAAATAGCTCATACGACAGATGAGAGTAAACACCTTTGAATGGAAAATAAATAAATAAAAATAAAAAAGTGTAATATGATAATGACATCTCGCTTGTGTGATCCTGAACCAGCAAGAAGCCTTCACCATTCATTCTTTGAAATGACCTCTTTCCGGCGATGAATAGCTGGGGTTCTCCTGAGGAGGTTAGTTTACCTCGTTACAAATATCGACATCTAACCATATAATAGTACAGAAATATAGATGTAACATGTGAACCAGCTTCCGACTACAGTACTTGTTCTTTTACCGAGCACTGTTCGTGAACAGCCTTCGGAGAAGCGAACATATCACACGCCATTCGGGTCGATGACAGTCCTTCTAAACATCGTTCAGAAATTGGACAGTTCATCCTCAACTTTCACTTTCATGAATCCATGTGAGCTACCAAAAGCTTCCCTTAGTCTATAGTTTCGTTCATATTAGAATTATTGAACTCACACTGAAGGACAAATTGAAGGAGCAATCGTGCTAGATTTGGTCACAAATGGCCATGTCAAGTATTTTTATTCTGACTATGGTGCTGACATTAGCATGTATTAGAAGGCTCGGCGTTGCACAAAACATGCATTCCCGTAAACTGATAGACATATTTAAGCATTGACCGTGATCCATAATTCGCAAACTTTCATTGTTTCAAATATTTACGTTTTAACAGCGTGATAACAGAAAAATCACTGCAGGCTTCGTCTGACCAAGTCTGTATTTCGTACAGTGATGAGAGTAGCGGGTATCTAAAAAGTATTTGTTAATCCCTGGTCTTGCACAAGTTCCAAATTACGCCTTCTGCTCATCCGCATACTGGAACCGCAAGCCCCCTCGTACGTGCCTGTCGATGGATGTATTTCTAGCCCTCACATAACAACAGGTGACTTTAAATAGGCCAGCCTCGAACCGTTTTTTATTTCGGCAATGCATAAATAAGTAAGCAATTTCTCAAAAAAAAAAACGAAATCTAGCCAACCACATTCTGTATTTCGTACAGTGATGAGAGTAGCGGGTATCTAAAAAGTATTTGTTAATCCCTGGTCTTGCACAAGTTCCAAATTACGCCTTCTGCTCATCCGCATACTGGAACCGCAAGCCCCCTCGTACGTGCCTGTCGATGGATGTATTTCTAGCCCTCACATAACAACAGGTGACTTTAAATAGGCCAGCCTCGAACCGTTTTTTATTTCGGCAATGCATAAATAAGTAAGCAATTTCTCAAAAAAAAAACGAAATCTAGCTCAACCACATTTTTGCCAGTTGTCCAGGTCTATTTTGCTTCCTTTCTACTGAACATGGTATTTTCGTACTCTCCTCAATGCCCCGTTTTACATAAAGTGTACGCACTAAGTCTACCCCTTCCTCCCTTGCTCATCAGTTGAACTCGCATGTCTTTTATTCGGGAATCACTTCTGTTTCCTGGTGTCCAAGTTATTCGGTGTTGAATGCTCGGTAGAAAGGTCTTTTTTAAACAGACTCGTCGGAGTCACTAAGTTAGGGAAAGTATACCCATAAAAATAAAATTGGACCCTCGTCATAGGTGTCGCTGTGTGGGTAGGAACGAATATGACTAGACTGATGTATGACTGCTAATGAACTAACAGGCTTGGGGTCTTCCAGGGATGAAATAAAGTTGCAATTTGAATTAGCGAAAATCCCAAACACCGTATTTTCATGTAACCCTTCCTGCTCCTATCTATCCGATCAGTCGTACACAGTTCCTCTTAACCGTAAACGTCAAATTCAAGGGTAGGCATCTTGACCTAATCGATTTTAGTGCTCATTAGACCATTTTCTTCATAGCTTGGGAAAACATGAGCTTAAATATTCCCAAAGCTCTATAATACTAAATTGTATTCCCGTCGTGTTTTTTACCTGCCTAAGGAGGACATTCTTAACTTTGGACAAGTTTTGACACATATTGCACGTGCTTGTACCATTTGTTGTAAAAATACCGTTTCTTTATCGTTCCACACATGAATTTCTATTCCTATTCTAAAAGGTACAGTATATTCTTGTCAGTACCTCCCATGTCCTGGAAGACTGATCTCTCTGTTGAAAAAATCCACATGTCGGATAAATGTATCCTTCCATATTGTGCTCTTTGCCTTCCGAATTTTGATGACCTTTAAAATAGATTCAATCAGGACTGTTCTTGTAACCTGAAATTCCACCTATTTTTCAGACCCAGTTGTAGATGCGCATGTATTGCTAATTTTGAGACTACGATCATCGACGCTTTTTTTGACATCCTGGACTTAGTATGAGCATGTCTATCTATCCATTCAACTTACAATTAAATGACAGAACTCTAGTTTGCCTTTGTTTCAGTTTGAGTGGCCGTGACGACAACAGGATACAGTATGATACAGATGGTCAGGAGAGAAATAAAGTCGCTGCACGACGTTGGCAGGAACAAAGAGTATGAAACAATCAAGTGTCAGGTGACCAATTTTTCACAAAAGTTATACTAGAACAACCCGTTAACCAAGACTGATGTACACTAGTAAATGACAGAGGTATATCCCCGAATTTCAAGGGACGTGTGCCGGTTGTCTTTTTGTGTGGTTATCAGGTGTGGCTTCTGCGAACAGCCTAACTGAGGAGTCTACAAGTTTTCGTCGACCGCTGTCTCAAAACCATAGCTCGTGTGGGCTTAGCCGGTGAATGCGCAGCGGGATAAGTGGGAGGCTAGTCCTTTGTCGGTAAACAGGTACTCCAACTGAAATCTGTATTCGGTATCAAAAGCAGGGTGGCTTGGTTATGTATTGCGCAAGCCGAATTATCGTTTGCCAGAGAGAGTGCCGTTTTCCGTGCCCACTTCATGGTGGCGCAAGAAGTGACCAGGCAGAAGGGTATGAAACAGGCTACAAAAAGTCTGGGTGCGAGTTACCTTCTAGAATGGGGTCTGCTTCATCTCCTCTAAGTATAGTTGGAGATTTTGCAAGATATGGCAGCTGATTGATGTCGATGGTGTTCCTGTTGTTAGTTTCTCTCCAGATTGCCTAAATGAGTGTCTCGAGATAGAAACACTTAGGTGTGGCTATGGTTGGATGGTCCCTTCATTTCGCCGCAATAAAACTTTTGAATAAACTATACTTTTACGAGAGCAGAGCATTTGCATCTGAACACTGACGTTGTGCTTTTCATGGTGATGGTGATGTCAAATGAGTGTAGTGTTGACAGAACCTGCAGACAGTCTACCGGAGTGTGCTAATGCTTTCAATCCGTAGTCACTTGTCCATATCACACCAGACAAACACAACCATTTGAAGTCAGTGCGCAGATTCGGCCGTCGCCTTCAACGCGTGGCTTTCTCTCCATTACTGTCTTTATCTTCGATAGACGTAGCACCTGGAACCACTGCATTTTAATGCACATTTTGTGGGCTGAAAAACGGAACTACACAGAAATACTGAAATGCGCAGTCAGCGTTATAGAAACAGCACTGCAGAATAACTGACCAGTCTATTATTGAGTTTGGCTGGAGTTATGAGTACAGAAAAGTGGTGATATTATCCTCTGTTTAGCGAAGATGCTTCGGGACACGTGTTGAGCGCTGGAGAATGGTGCACTATCGCACACATCTCGTTTAATAGACCATAAAGTTTAATCTCAGCTGTTGATGTACTCGAATAATGAAAGACCCGGATTTTACGGATTCATCAAAATGTCGAGGCACCAGAAGAAGCAGATTACGATACAGTGTTATACACACAAATTATGCAGCGCCAAAATATATTTGTTTTTTTTTGCCGCCGATAGTTATACCCTAATAGATACAGTAACGTCATTGATCTGTTTACACATGTGTCTAAACAAAAGCAATCAATGTATATTCGATGAGTCGATCCTTCTGTTGAATACTTTGACTTGACCGCAATAGAACTATCTTTCAAATTTAAAAATGGTCTCGCACAAACGGCGAGAGGTTAGCCTCAAAATGAAATAGCTTCTAACCTTTGTTGACCTCTTGTTCTCCCTTTATGCAATCCATCATCCACCGAATAAAGTCAAAAAAGTGTGTGTCGCTCGGAATATCTTGTAGATGTTCCCCAATTTGAACGTACAGCGCATGGCCGGTTCGGTTAACTAAATCCAGCTTGGACACAATTCTTTCGCATAATTCACTTGTTTTTGTTCCAGAGGCCACCTCAAATGCCTATAAGATGAAGCCAAATGGTTGACAGTTTAGCAAAAAATTGCAACAACGAAAAGCTCGAGTAACCATCTGGTTTAGCGATAGATCTATATCGTGTTCCAAATGGGTAACATCGAAATTTTATAGGGTACTTAAATAGGTTTTGTGAAACACGTTTAACTATTTAGTTGGAGATTCGACAAAAACGCACTACTGCCAACAAGGGTTGCCTAAGCCGAAACGAGTACCTATATGGAATAAGATTTGAAAATCAGAAAGTGGTAAGCTAGCACGAATCTTCTGGGAATAGCTCAGCCTTGAGCTCACCTATCCTAACTTGTGCTATTTAAAGCAATGGATCTGACAGAGTGGATCCCTATCCTGTCTAATCAAAAAATACCGATCGGCGAACGATACTTCAGTGACAATGTTAGACGCCATGTGGTGTCAAAATTCCACGGCGTGGGCTTAAAACTCCACCTGATCAATCCCCTTTCATACTGCAGCCTGTATGGTGTGACAACACATTCTTGTTGGAGTAAGGATTAGACTGGAAGTTGTACCTTCAACTGAATCCAGCTGAATTTCTCGTTTATGATAGTGTAAATGGGAAACCTGCAAAATATGGGTTCCAATTGAACGTAAGGTTGACGTAAACTTAGGAAATGCGCCTACCAAATGAGCCACAAGAAGGGTGAAACCGGTTTCGAGCTGTTGAATAGTTTTCAGTAACCTTAAGTGTAGTGTGTCAGGTTTACTAAGAACCCTTGTTCACGCACCCACTCTAGGAGAGAGACTTAAGTCAACCAAACCCAGTTCTAGTCAATAGACCATCGACATGGTGAAGGCAGCCACCAACGCCATCATCGACCGAAACCGTACGTCAATTCTGATGCCATACCCACAGCATTGAATACTATTTTTATTCCTTACACTTACTGTGACCGAAAACTTACTACTTGCATAAAAAGTGGACACTAATTTTGAGTTCGCTTTGCCACTCAGGTAGTTCTGTGTGAACGAGCACCAACGTAATCTTGTCAAATCGATTATGTACGACATTTTCGCCGCCTGTTTAAATGTGTAGCTTCTTTGTAGCTGCTTGCACAGTGCTTAGCTCCCATGAGATTGTCAGTTATCACTACACTAACGGTGGGAACTTAAGATTTTTTTCGTATAGGACGCTTTTATCCACACTTGGCTGAAAGTACAGATTTCTGAGAACAATACTATACCGACTGAGTCTGGGTGGCAGGCTGCAATATAGGATGGCTGTCAAAGCCTATTCTAATTAAAAAACACTCCCCAAATTGTTTGGGAGTGGACAGAGTTGTTAAGGTTGACACCACGATAGGTGTGTCTGTGTATTTGAATTTGACGTTGCCAAAAATCGCCTCCGTGCTCTAACGCCCCAAAACGCTATTCACTCTGTAATTAGCATCAGCTCTTGACAAAAAACCTTGCCCAATCGCTTGAAAGTGTTAAAGATGCCTTGTTTATGACCTACACTGAAATTGAGATTTCATTACACTGAAATTCAAAATTCAAATGTTGGCCTTTCAATCAAATACCTTTCATAAATATAATTACGAAGGCAGGATATTCAAGTGAGGACTTCAGGTACACGAGAGACGTAAAAAAGGTAAAATTTTTGTTCCACAGTAAAGACAATGTCTGAAGATTACTGCTTACAGCATCCGAGTCGTCGGGAAATCGCACGGTCTGTAAAATTTCCGTCCGGTTGTGCTGAATTCGTATCACTTCAAGTTCACACGGTGGAAATCGTCGTGGTCTCTGACTGAAAATTAAGCGGGATCCTTAAATGGGTCACAAATGTATGCTGATTACACCACTTGTGACAAGTTACTGAAGTCATCATAATTGCTGACAGCAAAACCAGTAAACACCGGCGCCTAAGTTTCGTACATGTTAGTTTGTTCCGTCGAGACCTTGTAATAAGACAGGGAGTATGACCTAGATCAAGCCTAGCACAAAGATCCGATGTGCCTACACATCCACCACTCAGTCGGAAAATGTGAGTAGCTATTGTCAGCATGAACACTACTAACATCAGTTAGCCAGCTGACGGAAATTAACGTGGGTCCTATCCTGAGATGGGAATAGCAGTGATTACGTTCCCAATCCCGTTGTACTCCGAAATGATTGATGCAGTAACTGTCAACGAGAAGCTCAGTCAATCGGGTCTGCTATCACTGTCGACTTCACCTTAACTATAAAAATTTTCACACTTGTCTGACCTTAGGTCAAACTGATCGGGTGATACTGCTTCGTTACAAAATATGCAAAGTTCACAGTCGAAATGGATGATAAAAGTTCTTCTATACTCATTAACCCTTTAGTAAGATCATTTTTCCGAAACGAGACCCTCCAAAGTGATTAAAATCCAATGTATGGTTAGGAAAAATTAAGCAGCAACTTGAGTAATTCAACGAAGTTGATGCCAGATTGCATCACTCCCAGTTGAGGGCAAAATGAAAACTTGACTGATTGATACGAGTTACTGTGAAGTTGTGGTTCGATTTCGAGGTCCTCAGCCACATAAGTGCTTCAGACCATACAGGCACTCATCAGGCGGGCGCAGAGTCATCGGACAGGTGAGTATTCGGTTAACAGTTTCCGGCTGTTTCCCACGGGACCACACTTCAGTCGATCAGCTTGCACAGCTGCCGAGTTTCACTTAGGTCTGAAGCTAAAACGTATAACTTGTCTCGACCACGTCGTGGTCGTTTAGGTCTGGTCCGAAACTAGACGAGTTTTTGCAGACTTTTCGATTTGTCGAAAACTGAATTTCGATGGTTTCTCACCCCAGCTGCAGTGAAATTGGGCTGCCTCGTGCTCACAGGCATCGCACAGGCGCATGTTGGTCCACTGATTATCTAAGCCTTCAGGTTGTTCTTACCGGTCTAAATAGGCCTAATTTGCATGCCTGATAGATAGCTGGGGAGCATTCCACGGTTGAGAAGTGGACTTGCTGACCCGAGCATATGTCTTTCGAAACCAACGCCGGCACCCTGGTTGATCCAGTCTAGACTTGGGCAACCTGATAGTATCTCAGTCCTCACGCTTCCGTCAGGTGGCACAGCAACTCCATTTGAAAGCGGTGTAACAGCTGAACGAGTAATTTCCCACTTAAGGTTGACGCTTCATGGTACCTGGCGATTCTTAAGTTAAACGCATTATGTAAAAAAATACTTTTGTTACTGATGACTCGAAGTTTCTACCTGTGGTATTTGTGAGTAATTGCCCGTTTGCACAACCTCCTTTAGCATGTATCGTAAGGAATACAAAAAAACGGATTATTTTTCTTAACTGAGGGATCATAACGTAAACTTATCATAACCGTAAACATGTCACAAAAATGATGTTTAAGCAATTCTCAGTATCTTAGTTTCCCAAAAAAACCTGTACCTTGACATTTCAGGGGTTTGCAAATAACTTCCTGAAAAGCGTATCAAAACACCTTGTTCCAAAGTGCGACACCGAATTCTGGCAGGAAAATACCTCCAAATAATGAATGGTTGTTAAATTAAGTAGATTTGAAGTTATTTCCAATTGTTGATTAGCTGAGACCCCTACACAAATATTCATCGCGCTGACAGACTTCAGATTTCTTGGTGTAGCCAAGAATCAGAAAATAGACCAAACGGCTGGTTTCATCTTCGATGAGTTTCGTTTGTAGCAGGGGACATTTATTAAGCGAAAGACTCACCATTTTCGACACGCAAGGCAAATGGAGGCAGGAAGAAAGAAAATAAGTGTTTCAACTAATCACGTTCGAAAGGGAATTCAAACAACGAATACTCGATATTTCCACGGTTTCATTCGTCTTCTCAAAAGTGGCAACTATTTTTGTAGAAGTACGGTTTGTTTTTCGACTCTTTTTGGCCAAGGTACATAATAAGAAGAGCTTCAATTTAGCATCAATGCATAAAAGTGATCGGACTGGTAAGTCGGACAAACGACCTCCTTCGTCTTACGGAGATGAAATAAACGTCGGGTCAAATATATACATGTATACGTATGTTTCCCAAGATTTTTTTCGTTCCTTTTTTTTCATTTGTCCAGAATAATATAAAATTATGAGCTTTATGAGAAGCCCCCATCCAAGTTAGCACTTGAGCTTGTCATTTTTTCATTAAAAATACAAAAACTGATGAGAACTGGCTTCTTAGAAGTTCAGTGAGTACGTATAACTAAACACCATTTCTCCTTTTCAAACGGAGTGGCCACTTTAGGAGTGCAAACACGGATGTCTTTAAACACCCAGTCACTCTCTCCGGAAGAATCTTCAAGTTGAAAACAGTGATAGCACTTCGTCTAACGGTGTAAGTTTATTTTAGGTCTTCACGTGTGCAATGCATGTGTGCTTTAGAGGCAGCAGGAAGCCGTTAGGAGTGTTGGCCTCGGGTTGCGGAGTATTTAAGTGAGTTGGTAGCAGTGAGATTTGGACGTTAAAAGAAACACAACAAGCCGCAACTTCACATCTAACTATTGAGAATACACCTGAATAAGTGGTGTGTTGCTTACCCCTTGGTCTTCTGCAGACGACTGAAACACAAGCGTCCCCGATCATACGGAGTAGAATGAAGGAAAGTTTCCACCTCCTTGATCAGAGGTGCACTCGGTGCAGCCAGCCCCGTCGCCAACCACATGAGTTCCCAGCCTTTCTTAAAACTTCGTCTGGAAACAAAATGAAAACGGCTTAGGGCTTTATCGACCAAGACATGAATAATACCAGACAAGCTCACGTCTAAGTGGACAACGTTTCAACTAGCGATTTAACGTGGACATAACATGCACAGTCTTAAGCTGAATTGTATTGTACATCAGTTACTTGGATTTACTGTTGCACGGTCACCGAATAAAACCCCCGTACTTAATGTTCGATAGTTCTGTGGATATTCCTGGGTGTATTGTGGATGAAAAGCCCTTTCCTTTGGTTGGTCTTACGCTCTGACAGAATTGTCCACTAGGGTTCAATGTCTCTCTGAGAGGGATCGATTTCTCATCTATTTTCATGCATTTTTGCGTAGGGAAGTTGTTCCGCTGTAAATCAGCTTTGGTAGGGGGCGACCCTTAATTGCCCGATGTTTTCAAGTACGATCACATATAGATCTTCCAGGAGGAGCTGAGAAAATTAGATTTTTCTACTGTCAGATTTAGGCACGAATGTTTACTCCGGACGATTTTTAATTGCATGAAAATTGGCAACGGAAGAAAAACAATCACCAGACATTGCCCGAAAAACGCACTTATTTGGGTTTTTTGTTAATTGCTTGATTATTTGGCAGTAAATCTCATCACGCAGTAACTCTGAGGCAAGAAACGGACCGAATATGTTGTCTGTCAAAATGCATGGATCAGAGATGGAAGGCTTTGCGGTTCTGTCGGGCCTGGAATCGCCCATATACTGCATTATGGCTATGAAGGTGGCCAGAGCTGTCTGTTGATCACGCTCATCGGCATCTTCCAGCTTTCTAAGTAACGGCTTTTTCAATGCCTCATGAGTATGGCTCCATAACTCGGCACCTGGTATGCTCGGATGGCGTCTGGTCCATGGCCTGAAATGAACAACAAATTAGGGATTCAGGGACACTCTTTTCCATTTGCAAAATCAGGAGGATTGCTGACCGGCTGAAACTAACTTCTGTTCATTTTTCTTTCAACAAGCTGCATCTTGGATATTTTACAAGGAAACAGGAAGATTTTACCTCTATAGAATGACCGTTATTATTTATCACGCATACCGCGTGGTCCCGTTTTGTGTAGCCTCTTAGAAATTCCTCGCGGACCATTGGTATTATGATACTAAGGCTTTTGCTTTACTGTCAGGCTATTTGTCATCCGAAAATACCTAACAGTGTAGTCTCTTAAAGACCTTCGTACAAACAAGAACAGCTTTAGCTAGTATTGGCTCTATCTGCATGATAATTTTTAATGTAGTAAGCTACCGGATTATCCTTTACACACAGGTCATACTTTTGTATCACCAATCACGTACACCATCCTACTAATGGGGTACAAAAATCCGTGGGTCCATGGAAATAAACTGTCTTCTGCGATTGATGGAGAACCTGATATTTGCTTTTCTACAGACTTAAAATACCCACAGCACCCATTCGTTTTATTTCTGATACTCATTATACTGTCTTCATAAATGCTTGCTGAACTCATTGGTTTGCATACGCGTCAATGATGATTGTGGAGATGATCTGGCACACCGAACGTTTTGCTCGATGCCGAATTTAGCTCCATACCTAGTTACGGTACCATAGAGAAGCTCGTCTATGACGAGGTCAGAATAATGCAACGAGAACAGCAACGCTGTGAGCTGAATTAATTTCGGACATTCTTATCGGCTGCGAGACGTTCAAAACTTTCAGTGGTAAGCCCAACAGTCTATTGGAATGATGTCAAAACGACTTGTCATACTCAAGTGGTTTGTGATCGACTGAGCTGTCCATTGATTAAAAAACTGGTCACTGTCTTTTTCAGCATGTAGTCTGCGAATGTCTCTGAGTATAGGTTGGTTGGCCTTGGACTCAAACTGATATAGGGTGCATCGTAACTTCAGGTGGACAGATAGACACATTGATTATTGAATCAGATTGACTTGGACATTTTGATCGCCAGCAATAACATTGCCTTTGTGCGTGGTTTCAGCACGAAGTGAGGTACGCAAGCTGTCCGTTGCAGATTACTCAGAACTTACTTCTTCCCCTCTTCTTTACGCAGCAGGTTTAAGCCCCTCTCCTCCCTCCTGTTGCGTTACCTCTAGTATGCGTGTATGAGTGTCTACTCAAGAATATTGTTTTGCATGATTTCACTAGTGCTGTACTCACCAGTTCTAAACCTATTGGCGTAGCACGCTGAAGCTAGAACTGACAAGCCGGGCATCGCAATGCTGACTCAGTCTTAAATAACAACTTATTTTGACGGCAGTCTGGAAGTTTGATGGTTTTTTGCCATTAGCAGACCGCTCACGATAAGTCAAAGGACTGTCGTTGGAAAATAGGGTACTGGAACTAGACAAGTCGTCAGATTTGTTGGCCGCCGGTTGGCATAGTATGTGGGAATTTAGCGTCATGGATCTGCAGTAAAAATTGGTGTGGCATGTGTCGTGCTGGCTACAGATGGTTTGGGAAAACACTGAAATTCAAAATACCAGCAAGCATTAAAACTTCTGATGTATTACACGCAATTCTTCATTTATTCTTCTTTCTGGCTTACCTAAAATAGCGTGCGGCAAATTCTGCCAGAGTATGCTGTTTCTGTCGCCGTCCCACATAGATGTCTGTGGTCACAGTGTACATCGAGCCTGGTTGCTCCTTACTGCTCATAAGCCTTGGCAAGTAAGTGATGTTCCGGACTGGAGTTACGGATCGCATAAGTTTTTGAAACTTGGATCTTCCCTCTTCTCCTTCGCTCTGGTTTGCCGGCTGTGTGGAAGTTCCAAAAAGCCCCAATATGTCCGCAGAGGGTATTGTTAAGCAGGGAAGGACGTACACGCATTTGACCGGAAATTCGCCCATTTTCCCAGTGCGCTGGTTTTCGCCAACACACCAGCCATGACTGTCGCCAAGCTGAATAAGATGTTCGTGCAGAAAAGGGAAAGGTGAGGGGCTGGAGCAGGGTATCATTGTTGGACTGTCAGGATCCATAGGCTCTTCCAATATCCGACCTTCCTCGTCGTCCTCTGGGTTGCGTACACGTTTCTCTTTACTCAGAATGATTAAGTCTCCGTAATTCAAGGAGAGCAGAGGCTTGGGCTCACCTAAAGCAAGTGGAAACCACTCGTGGGTTTAATGATACAATCGCTTGGCTTGAGCGACTTGTGTTAGGATGCAATTGCACGAAGGTTTACATTCATAGGAAAGTGAAATAACAAACCAACTTCTCCTAGGGACATATGCAAACCATTTGGAAACGGTGACAAATGCCTTCGGAATTACCTGAGATTCATAGTCTCAAATAACTGTTTCAACTAATAAGCTGTTCAGGTATAGGTCCCTCGATTAAGAGCTGCCGTTTATTGGACTCTATTTGGACTGGACACACGGGCGTCTATGGACCAATATTGCACTAGGACTTGTATAGGCACATGACTCTTGACAAATCGCTTGATCCCTGATTTTCTGGTAACTGAGTTGATGCAAGATTGATTTAAGCAGCTGCAGGAACCTCAGAATCAACGTGTGACTAGGCGTTTTCGGTTAGAAATAATAGAAACGGCATAGATCTCTAGTTATAGAGATGGATGTGGGGTGAAAATTAGTCGATTAATCTTGGAAATCTTCATTTTTCTTCAAGCACTATCAACTTTTTTGGTTGTATTTTTGATACCTCTGACATAATTTTGCATCACTGCTGGCGTCCTAACAAGATCCGACAGCAATCTTGCACATCTTTACGGATACTGTGAACTTCCATATGAGACTTGATGCTGAGGTGGATTGTGAACTCATCAGCAAACCTTGCATCTTCGCAACAAGTATATCCATCTTTCTTGTTTCTTCCAATCACTGAATTTCAATCGTGGTACCCAAGGTGTCTTTAGGGGAAATCAGATACCGTATGCAACAAAAGCTGTGAAGTTAGCGGGAAAAATGCTTCAAAAGAAAACACCAGACCAACAAAAGGACTTCCAGTATAGCACTATGCTTTCATCCGGTATCTAGCTATTTGCGAACATCCAGACTTTCGCTTTGCCAAATTTTGCCTAGTCGAGGTCGATAGATCTTTCGACACTACTCAAGTGGTTTTCGAATGGTGAAATGTATGACTACAATGACGGGCAACAAAGTAAATTTACAAATTGAGTTCGTAACAAAGTTTGGGAGTAACTACTTCATTAGGTTGTATGTTATAAAGATATTGGGTGCAAACTACGGTACGGACATTTCTGAGTAGCTTTGGAGCTAAGTGGCAAAAAACAAATCATTTTTACTGTCTCTTATGACTGTCTAACAATCGACCACGTATTCCGCCTTGACGTGCGCAGAATTCTTCCTCTCTCGAATGGTCAGGATTTCAGTGGCCAAGATTTCTTGTTGTATCCATTCTGTTTGCCATCTTACCAGCCACAGGTCAGTTCAGTCAGCTTTCTCTACTTACTCGGACATGACTGCTGGCAAGCAGCGAAAAAATAGAGAAGGAGTTCAACCGTCAGACCGACTATTTCATAGAGTTGCTTAAAAGTTGGTGCTACTGTCACTGTCGTATCAACGCTCTACGGTAAGCTCGCATCATCCAAGATCCTGGTTGTCCGTCCATTTGGATACCTTTCCGCTGAACTCAGTGACTCAATGAACTCATCTCAAAAAACTCAATGAAGCCGATGCATTTTGTGGTGATGATAGAAGGCCACTGGTTTCGAACATGAAGTATAAAGCTTCCGAACCTCATCTGATCCATCTGGTTAAGGATTCTTTCCCTAGCCCTTCTCAGCCCACTTACTTCAGTATCCAAATCTTCCCCTCTCATCACTTTCACAGTGTTTTATTGTTCTCACTTCTACAGTTTCACACACAAGCAGAAGTCTTCATTCCAGTGTGGTTGAACAATGGCGTTATGAGCAACTCTAAGTATCTTACGTCTGAAATCTAGGCAAGCTCACAGAATGGACTTGATGAACCGTTACAGTGCCCTTGTGGCCATTACGTTCTAGCCAGTATCCTCAAGCTTAATGTCGGGTTGTTTTCGCTCTTCTCAGGTAGGGTTACAAAGATAAGTGGAAATATCTAGTTATCACTCTATCTATTAGTTCCGTTTGGTCTATCCACATATAGTCCGTTTTAAGAAAACAGCGTTTGTCTTTCTACGCTGAGAAACTAAGAAATGCACCTGACCACAATATACATTGATCTGTTGTCGTGTATGGTTTCCTTCTTTGCACACACGGTTCACCTCTGTTTCCCTGGACGGAATGTTCAGGCTACAACTACCAGCCTGAAAGCTGCTAGTCCAAATCGCCCTGGAGATTCGTGAAAGGTGCACTCGCATACAATGAATTCATCTGCGAGACGAAATCTCCACTGAATGGCTGAGAGGGAACCAAATACCTCCAATAATTTAAACAACACATTAAGGAGGCAGAAAGTAGCTGAAGCATATATTTGGTATTGGCTCATCAACCATGACCAGGAAGACGAAACGATAAGCCTGTAAAAAATGGGGTAATCTACTTAGTAAATAACTAATAAACCAACAGGAAGAAAGAATGCACGTATCAGGTTTGGTGTGCAGAGGTGTGAGAAGGTTGTAACCAGGCTGTCTTTCTGCCTTAAACGTTTAGAACTTGACCAACACATCTACCGCCTGGATTTTAAAAATTTCCTACAGACGTTATGTTTAACAGGCCCACGGATAATCAATATGCCTGGGAACAGGATGCATGTGGCGGGTTCGGGTGAATTTCAATGAGTCGTTAGAAAGAAGTCATGGCCAGTCCCTTATCCCTGGAGATTATCAGTGTACCATCTACACAGCACTTCGTAAACGCTAGATCCGATAGGAAAACATTCGGTCGTTTTTCACAACTATCAAAACATTTGCCATGAATGAGTACAACGAATCACCCATTTTTACTACGACAATTTCACAGCAATTTATTTCGTGGAGGGTGGACATGGCCAGGAAAGGTCGGAACGGTTTAGTTGTTTTCAGAGACCCATGGACATTTAACCTTTCATGGGTCGCACCGTGTTTGAGGTGTGGGTAAAGGTAATAACACGCTCATTCTTCTACTTCGTCAACTGACTCTTCAATGTATAACAAGTGAAACTGTTGATCTGAAGTAATATTGTCAAGCTAAATCTGTTTTTCCATGACCACAGCTCCGAAGGCTTTGTTGGAAAGATTCATCACTTAGATTTGATTACTTACAATGCAATACAATGCCTGAGAAGGACCACTCTGTTATTGCAACATTCTCTAATGCTGTTCGCATTATTTCCAAGTTCTGTTCAAGAAAACACAATGTTTATTCACAACCACCAATGTCGTGCACCGGTAATAATTTCAAAATATGCGCTTCAGTATTTATCACCTGTCACAATTCCGTAACTGTTTTAGGGAGCATCCCTGAATTTGATGATAGCCTCAAGCGTCTCACTGATAGAATCCTCCTATTGAGTACCATTCCATGTTTCCATCACAGCATCTTTCTTCTAGTTGAAAATGTCTTTTTTGACGCGTATGTAAATATTCGAACTGCCTCTTAATGGGTGAGTAAAGGCTTCCTTGAGATGATATGCCTACAGTTAGGCAACCGCGTGGGCAACTGGGCAACTTCCATCCAAAAATTCCTATGTAATATACAGACACGCAACGTTCAATTATGTGTTCAAACGTTCTTCCTTAAAAAAAACTATGGGTTGTTTGATTAAATCAGCCAATTTCCCACCTCAGCTTCATGTTCACATTTGCCTAATTTTCGGGATGCCAGTGAAATCTTGTAGATGAATACTACTACATTTCGGAATTAACCGTAAAAGGTAACGTACGATCTACGGTATCAACTCTCATTTATACATCCTTCATTGTCCCACGAACCGGGACGAATTGGATATCACTCAATAGACTGAAAACAAAGACAGAAAAATTAGCGGAAAAATGCCATTGTACGATGCAACTGGCTCTATGTTCCCGAAAGACTAAACCGTTCTTTCAGACGGGACCAAAAGCCAGTTTAGTGGTCTTTCAAACCTGCTCCTTCCTACCCTAGGAGTAGGACTGACTTCACAGAGAGCATATCTCACTAAATTAGATGAACCAGAGGAAAGCTATAAATCCAAAAAGAAACCAAAACATTTCGAATATATTTGCTCCAACAATTTTGCTCAAAAATCAGGAAAGACGAACAAAACTCAACTTGGATGCACCCCCAGAATGTTGTCGTGGTTTTTGTTCAGATTGCATTGTAGCATTCTGTGAAAATCTGTCGGGTCAAAATACTGCTGACAATGCTAGAGTAAATGCTAATCCTGATCCTTTTATGTGGATTATCAGGTGTCTACATTCTTTGAGGCCATCTGAGAATATAAATGTGCAGAAATACCAGTGTGCAAAATTCAAAATGTTTCAACCCATTGTCATTCCCCATACAAAGATGGATCTGGATGCATGAATATATCCTGAAAGCCAAAACCGCTTTTTATCGGATTCCGTGGGAGTAACGATGTAACTACATACACTACTGATGGAGCATTCGAGTAGTGTCGGGTCTGGTGTCCAAGCTCCACTGTCGCATCTGATGGAAGGTGAATGTTACCACGGAAATTATGGAACCGTTTGGCAATGTTTTTTTACTACTATTTGATGTGCAAAGAACGTCCATGAAAGTTCAGGAGGACACTTGATAATATTCATTTTAAAAAAACCTCTGTGCAGATGAGATTGACTTTCGTGTCTGATGGTTTGTAACCGACTATTTCGTGTTCGCTAGCAGAACTTCCCAGCGACGGGCATTTATCCTTTGACCTGGGTTGTGACACTTGACTATTATGCCATAATTTTTCTTCAGGGAATCGGTTTCTTTACACGATGTCACAGACTGTGTACTGCTCTAGTTATGAAGTAATTAAGTTGATTATCAGAAGGTAACAAGTACTAACAAATGTTTGTCTTACCAGAATGTGATGAATACGATAGTTAGGTGCGCTTGACAAAAAAATGGATACAATGCGAAAAGTGGACACTTGTTGAGAGTTCCTGAGTGAAGTTCCGGATGCGGGACGTGTCTTCTCTGCAGTATGGCTGCTACACGTGTTCCGTAGTTGACCGTGGAGACTTGCAGAGCTCTGTTGACTTCCTGTCCTGTGTGCGCGGGTGTGTGTGTTGAACCCATTTGTATGCCTATTTATTGTGTGCAGTGTGAGGAGAAGGGTGTCCCTTCATGTTCGATTCTTGCACGAACATGAATACAAATTGACCTGATGTGCTGAATTTTCATAAGCCTGGTGGGTTACGCAAGTGGTAGCCGCGTAAAAAAGATGGATGAGAATTTGTAGTTTACACGTTGTCGGCTCAGGTTGCGAGTGGGACAGGAATCGTCACGTGTTTTGAGTGTGTGTGGCGCGTGATCTAATGAGTGACCTCTGTAGTACCTTGCGTAGGGGTATTTGACAGTGGTCTTTAAGTTGGGTCCAAGGGAGCCGAGGCCGCGAATCGAAAAAGCATAATTGTATCAAAATCATAGAAGGTGCTACAAGGTGCCTGTCGCCGAAACTTTTCGAAAGATCACTTTACCCTCAATGGTGTCCTCTGTATGTGCCACAATGTGGGAAAATGATACTTTCAATTAGATTAAACGAAGAAAACTTCGGAATATTAACTGACCTAATAGGATTTATCGGGAAACGACGTGACCAAAATATCACTGCGTTCTGTCAGTCCCCTCCACAATAAACATCTCCAAGATCGGATCTAGCAAGTGGTCTATATTAGGAGGAACCTTTGTTTGGTTTGCGACCTGATAGGTCATTTTTGTAATGTTGACTAAGATTTTCATGTTGACTCATGGTCAAAACAGAAGAATTCAATCTTACTTTGGACTTGATGGAAATCTCGTACCACGATCGCATAGCGTGACCGCTCCTTCAGTCCAGAGAGAAAAGCCATCACCAAATTTTTAATCTCCTCGGCATCCTTTGAAAAGAAACTATATTCTACTCCTTTTACCGTTGTTATGGTGAGCAAGTCTATCATTGCTCCTTTAGGGCTGCAGTTGCGAAGAGAAACGAACGAAATACGAAGTGAAAACGCTTAAAGAGATTCAAATAAAAATGTTTGAAGGCCGAACAAACAAATTCGACTACTGTAATTATGTTTTAGCCCAAAACACAAGGCGAATTCCACATCCATAAGGAAATGGCTTCATCGGAGCTCGTGCACGGTGCTTTTCATTTGCAAAGAACAGCCTTAATGGTTAGTTAACGGCTTTGTCTTTTTCCAACTTTAGTGGTCCAACTCTCATCTATCCATTATGCGAACTCCGCGATCACTTCCAAAAAAGTAAACATATTCAAGCATCGTCTCTTTGAATCCTAGCCTATTTCTCGGAACGTTTGTGGAAGTGGGTCATTTCTCAACAAGTTGACAATCTTCAAGGATAACTTTGTGGACATGTCCGAACTTTATTTCTCAGTTCTGCACAGCGTTGACCATAATAATTGGCTTGAAAACGTCGCCAGTCAAAGAAATAACAGCATACGCTGAGTATGCACTCATTTGCAAACTAATTTGGTTTTTTCGAGAGACTGACCTGGAACCCAGCTGAATCTCTCGTTTATGTTCTCAGCATAGAGTATCGCAGATCAGGAACCTCTGCAGTATCCTCGCTCCGCAAGAAATCTGCATCAAAGCAACTGTCCTAGAAAAGAAATGGTTTCTGAAATCGCCACATTCTTATATCGGGAGTACATCAAACCCCGTCTTAATAAAACGGCATATAAAAAGAACGCTTGAGTCGACTAGTTTCGCTATTCGAATTCTCGACAGTTGAGTCCTCTGCTGTAGCACTTTTAGGCAGTAACCCAGCAAGAAACAGCGAGTATTTTATCACGATCCCGAAAATACGAACAAAACAACCACCGCATGTGCATTGGAAGCTTCATCTGTGAACCTTAGGCCATTTCACCTAGTAGATGAAACCAAATGAATCGATCTATGCTACATCAAATCTAGACACATCAAGTGATAGTTTGCGGAGTGCTGCTCACATGCTTTACCGGGTCCGCGAAATGGGGCGCAGTGATCTTACTTATGAATCGGTCAAGAAACCGTTTGTTTGTCGCCAAAAAGGCCAGGGCCATACGTCTTAGCAGGAAAATTCAGATTTTACTAGTCACTATCGGGTAGGACGAATCGTTCAAAATAAAAACTGACCAAAGATGCATGAGTAAACATATAACTTGAATTTCCAGAAGGAAAATACTCCGTAGCCAGAGGATGGGTGAAGGATTACACTTAGAGAAGAAAAACTCGCAATCATGTATAACTCACTATTCTCCTAGAATATTAACAGCACATTCAGCTGATATTTTCACACGTCTTTGAATCTATTTTACGAGAGAGTACTGGCTACAACACAGTCGTCATCCTCTTATTAGATTCCAGCTTGTCTCGAGTCGTACGGCAAACACAGCGTCGACTCAAAGTAAGGCTCAATCTAGGCTCCTCGAAGTGAGAGTCATCCTACATCGCTCAAATGCACAATCAGGATCACTTCTTGTATGCATTTCAAGGTCCTCACAAACCGAAATTTGATCAGTCACCGTATTTTTCATCTGAAGCATCAAGTGGCCAGAACGATCATGTAAACACAAGTAAGTTAGCGTTATAGTAATAGGTTTGTTGGGATCGCAGTAAATTATCAGCCAGTTCAGTGATCCAGTCACTAAAACGATTGATCGGAGTGTTACGCCATTTTACAGCCATTTCTCTTAGATACGACCCGTAGCTGGCATTGAATCTCTATAGTACTGCGTTGCAAAGTACGCACCAGCTGTTGACCAAACAGTAGATTTCCGGATAGTTCATTGTACGAATCAGATACTGCTGATCGTTCACGACAAACAGGCCTGCACTGTTTATGGCGATAATCACCTCTTCAACATAAAGACTGGGACCGGTGAATTGATGCGCCTCGTAGAATTTCGAGAAGAACAGTGGCCAATGGTCCTTCGCAATTTGCACAACCTCTTGTTGGATTCTGCTTGGTCTTGGCAGCGAACTGAACAAATCGCGTCGCTGGAGATGCTGGCCGGGTTCAAACAAATGTAGTAGGCGGAAGTTATATTTATGCGGCTCTTGAAGGGTAGTTAGACGATGGAATAGAAAATTTTTTTATCTAATATTTCAGATTATGGCGTTCAAGGAACTTTCGACACAGCTTGTTAGAGTTTGTTTGCCACAGTAAATGAACGTGAAATTCTTCTACTTTTACCAGGTAACGATGGCTTTAATTGTTTGAGGCTTGTACAAGGACAGTTAAACGTTGGTCTTTAGTGCACTTCAAAGTCATGTTTGTATGTTTGGCTACTCGTTCCGACTAAGCCTCCGGGAAACTGAGGTGTCACAAAAACGGCTGCCTTCAGGCACAGTCCTTATTACTACTCACCTGTTGAAATCAAGATAAACGGCAGCTCATACCGTACGATCCAAAAGTTTTAGCTGAAGGTGACAAATATTCTTTGGCTCCCTATGTCAACAGTTTGGTCTCCGATCAATCAGCTGAGTTTGGCAATGACTGAGGCTCCGCTGGATGTAAGTGGGAACGATTGGAATGCACGCCAGATTTGGTGGGCATAAAAAACCACCAAGGAATGCAGAAGAAAACCAAGCACTGGTCAAAGACTAAGTGATGGTGGTACATGCCTTAAATACGGGACATAAAATAGATCTAGAGAGTGGGGAAATTGTAAGACGGGGACTGCGATTCACACCACAGCGGCTGATAGCCGAGGCGGTGGAAATTACTAAGCATCACAGCGTGAATAGAATTGAGGGTGTGGAACTGGCGAGCGTACGGAAAGGGGTCTTAGATAAGCCGAGTCGACACGTGACGGTGTGGTTGTCCATTCACGTAGGATCATTAGAAAAAACCGGGGGTGTGTGGGGTTGGAAATCCCAACCCGGCCAAAGGTCACATTATCCATCTCACACAACTATCTTGGCACTAGCTCACCCACACAGACGGACAGAAGGCTCAAGAGAGACCATCAAATAAACCGAACCAGAAGAGCTAGACCCTAGGCTGGACCCAAACACATGTAGGTATCCCACCGACCCAACACTTGTTCAACCACTCTAACACACTAAAATCCCTCGGTAAACACCCAACAGAGATTTAGCTTGACTCAGCTGATTGGTTCTCCTTCCGCCTTAAATCTCCACCAACCTCGGAACCTAGTCACTTGGCCTGACGAAGCCTTTGTGTCAAAAGTGAAACGTCGCCTAGCAATAAATCTACCGATTGTCATCAAGCTTTTCTCGGAAACGATGGGAACGAATAGTTTACACCCTATGACCGAAATTAATACACAGACATGGTAGTGCGCTTAACACAGTCTTTGATTTTACTCTTTCTTACATATCCTGTGGTTGAGCACAATCGTCCAGAAAACGTAGATGAGAGGTTCGACACCGTCAAACACGTGGTTGTCGGTGATACGTGCGCACAGTGATTCAAAGCGATGTT
>NW_008751998.1:0-62601 GCF_000715545.1 Opisthorchis viverrini | reverse complement strand
AGCTGAAGGTGACAAATATTCTTTGGCTCCCTATGTCAACAGTTTGGTCTCCGATCAATCAGCTGAGTTTGGCAATGACTGAGGCTCCGCTGGATGTAAGTGGGAACGATTGGAATGCACGCCAGATTTGGTGGGCATAAAAAACCACCAAGGAATGCAGAAGAAAACCAAGCACTGGTCAAAGACTAAGTGATGGTGGTACATGCCTTAAATACGGGACATAAAATAGATCTAGAGAGTGGGGAAATTGTAAGACGGGGACTGCGATTCACACCACAGCGGCTGATAGCCGAGGCGGTGGAAATTACTAAGCATCACAGCGTGAATAGAATTGAGGGTGTGGAACTGGCGAGCGTACGGAAAGGGGTCTTAGATAAGCCGAGTCGACACGTGACGGTGTGGTTGTCCATTCACGTAGGATCATTAGAAAAAACCGGGGGTGTGTGGGGTTGGAAATCCCAACCCGGCCAAAGGTCACATTATCCATCTCACACAACTATCTTGGCACTAGCTCACCCACACAGACGGACAGAAGGCTCAAGAGAGACCATCAAATAAACCGAACCAGAAGAGCTAGACCCTAGGCTGGACCCAAACACATGTAGGTATCCCACCGACCCAACACTTGTTCAACCACTCTAACACACTAAAATCCCTCGGTAAACACCCAACAGAGATTTAGCTTGACTCAGCTGATTGGTTCTCCTTCCGCCTTAAATCTCCACCAACCTCGGAACCTAGTCACTTGGCCTGACGAAGCCTTTGTGTCAAAAGTGAAACGTCGCCTAGCAATAAATCTACCGATTGTCATCAAACTTTTCTCGAAAACGATGGGAACGAATAGTTTACACCCTATGACCGAAATTAATACACACACATGGTAGTGCGCTTAACACAGTCTTTGATTTTACTCTTTCTTACATATCCTGTGGTTGAGCACAATCGTCCAGAAAACGTAGATGAGAGGTTCGACACCGTCAAACACGTGGTTGTCGGTGATACGTGCGCACAGTGATTCAAAGCGATGTTGAATGAAATGTTATACTTAACCTGTGCGCTCTGGGACAGTCTTACTATTGTTATGCTTGACAAAGTGTACTTTAAACTGCACTTCTTCAGGCAAGCCAGATTATATCACTTTGTACGCTGCAGTTAATAAGTCCACAAGTATACTGTGCTGTTTAGTTAGCTACAAGTTCGCAATCCCTAACTGCAGTTAGCTGTACGATGTAAGTGTAATCGCCCGATATCTTGCGCACATGCGCCACATGTCATTTGCTATGCTACAAGGTCTTTGGATGAAAAGCTTTCTGTTATCAAAATATACAGGATCCTGAGGGACAGTTAAAGTTGGCTTGCCAGACATCAACCTCCAGTTTGCACGTTTGATGGTTGCACGTTCCGGTTGCGAAATCTAACTGATGCGCATAGTCGAGTCCGATCTAAGGAATATACTGTAGAGCTGTCAACTGGCTGGCGTGTGAACAGACAACAAAGGAGTGGATTAGGTAAAATTATCAGCATGAAATTCTTCTGAATAACATTTTCAAGCCTGCAATATGTCATCATTGGGTGTTCCAGTGGTTTTGTGCCCTGATTTAATTTTTGACGAATGATGTAGACAAAACTTTACTGGTCGAGTTTATTTTGAATCGACTGATATTTACATATTTCAGCAAGGTGTGAATTACAATTTGCCTATGCGCTGGACGAGCATGATTTCAGTTAGCTCGGAAGGCGGTTTCTCAAAATACTAACCCCAGATAACCCATGTTTTCTATACAGTACAAGCAGATAAGTCATGGGATTTTGAAATTTCGTTTGTTTGTGTCAGTTGTTGACGCAGAAGTCGCGGCGCTCATAAGAAAGACGCACGCCAACAAACGAGGAAGAAGAACGACTAATCGTTTCCCAGGGAGATACGTCATTCCAGGATGGTCTGTATGGATCCTTCCCCATCGGCATGTTGTTGCCCATGTGTTTTACTGGATTTGACTGGGCACCGAGCTTCCAATCACTCTCGTTTTGCGCCACCGAGCTTCCAATCACTCTCAGTTTTGCGCCTCGTTGCACTGTGTCTACTAGACTAACCATCGTGTCGGGGTATTTTGCTCCTGAGGATAAAAGACATTCTGGACGAATAAATCCATGGAATATCATTTACCAGTGTCAGAAGTCCCTTCGCCGTTAACGTCGCAGCAAAATCATGAACGAGTGAACGAAATGAAATAAAAACATTATATTAGCGGATAATATTGAAAGATATGAGTTAAAGATGAGGTGAAACCACTCCATAAAGGCATACTGACCGTGAACATCTGCTTCACCCATTCAGCGGTACTTTTAATCCATGGACAATTCCAACTGGTTAACCAGGTTTGAACTGCTTCCACAGAAATATGGGCCAGCCGCTCACTGTTCCCCCGTGCCTCACAAAGGTCGACGTAATACTTGCAAGCCAATAGCAGGGCAAGAACAGATTTCTGTGTGCAGTTTGACGAAAAGAATATAGGCATTTATAAAAACCAACTCGAAAGCCGTATGCCTCCTAAAACGAAGGCTAGCGTTTAATATGTATGCTTCTCACCGAGGATCAACATTCCCAACCGTTGTCAATCACCGATCGTTTTATGGAATCCACTGTTAAGTGATGCTGGCAAGTACATTTTTTGCCAAAATGCGTCTAGTTTGTAGTGTTTTAGGTTCTTTGTTCTGCCTCTTACTGAGATGAAGTCAGTGGGGTGACGCTATAGTCTTTTTTCGGTAGAAATAGTGCAACGCTGATATATCTTATTAAAAAGACTCGGATAGGTACATTCATTTAGTTAACACTAGCGGCTGAGTCCATGTGTAGCAACACGTGTTTAATTGTTAGGAAACCTGCTGCCTTACCAAATGTCTCTAGCACAAACGGACTTTATAGAAAGATTGACATTTTGTTTTCATGCGACCATGAATTTCTATGCCAACTTTATCAAAACAACGCGAAGTTAATTGCATTAGCCAAAAACTCCAAGCAATGCTGTGCCTGTAAGCATTTTGTCTTACGAAAGAAGCTAAACAGATAAATTCACTTCCGAAGGAGGCGAGCGATTAGAATCACCCGTTTTTGTGCCGCACTGGTAGCCGTGCTTTGCTTAGGAAAAAATCAACAGTTTCGGGTGTTCACCGGGTACGGGGATTGTTAAAAACTGAAAACAGTCAACTTGGTGACCAGTTTGAGATATGCATCGTGCAGCAACGACTTGCACTTAACGTCTCTCGTGAACTCAGTTCCCCCGGTGGAATAATTTGTGGAAATATTTTCGGCAAAAGATGAGGACGTTGGGAAGGGCACATACGCTTTTTGTCTGCAGATCGCTTCCATTGCAACAGTAAGTGGAATAGGAAAACTAATCGCCGAGGTACTTCGAAACAGAATCCAATAAGGCACCTAGGTCTGAAAACGAATACAAGGCCGAAACTGGAGAAGACTCCGGCAATAATGATGGATCAGCTGGTTGAGAGCCTTAGTTCACGAAATGAATTTAACAGTGATTTCATGGGGAATGCAAATGTGGGGAGACTATGGCGGCTAGCACTGAATCTAACATAACAGCCTGATAATACCCCATTTATTTACAAGCTGCGACTGTGTGCCTACCAATTTTCACACATTATGTACTATTACTGCCTCTGTACTTGCCATTCGCTCTGCCACACCGGCCGTTACACCCGATATGCGTGTGTGCGACTGCGCCTTCTTACCCGTCCAAGCCCATACTCCAAATGTTCCACCTGTCTTGATTGGCCCTGTCGTACGCCTGTATGATCGTACCATCTATAATAAGAACACAGATGGGTTGACGAACATGTTTTCGGCAAGGTCTTTTCAAGTCATACAATTTTAAAGGTTAAGAGAGTGGTATTTAACATATTTGAATGAGTGTGGTGTAAATGGACAGGAAATCGAGTGAGATGACATTGGCTACCTATCAAAGAACCATTAGTTCAGGTCGCCAATAGGATGACTTGAGCTAGTCAGCGCGGGGGGTGCTGTAGTTGTGTGTTCAGCACAACGTGCATGTGTGAGGAGAGGTGAGTTGGACCATGGTAAGTACAACACACGAACAAAGCGTTTTTGCCGACAAAGGATCGGGTCGCGATGTCGTATGGCGATAGCTTCAGCCACTGCAATTGTGCGCTGCTGTACTGATCTGGGTTGGTTAGCCGGAGCCTTGTAAACAACGCGGAAACTTTGGCTGGGTATCACGTTGTGTGCAGTGTCAGCTAAATGTTGTACTACGGAGCTGGTTATCGTCCTCCTGGTTCCAGAAGCTAGCCAGGGTGGATTGTGTTCCTTCATTCTTTGGCTGAGTTGCCTAGTCGTGCGTCCGATGTATTCCGCTGCACAGCAGCAAGAGAATGAGTAAACTAACATATTTTGGGCGTGGACAGGCACTCTATCCTTGAGATTAAAGGGGCACAAACGATTGCTGGTGAACCAGGTTCGGAGTTTTGCGGCCGGGAAAACTTTGTTCAGACTGGTGGAAAGTCTTCTGTTCAGTAGATCGGCCGGTATATCTCCCTTAAACGGGAGGTTAATGTAAACTGGTTTCCTTCCAGCTGTGGCTGTGATGGTGTTTGCTTCTTCCCTGTTCAAATGTTTTGTAATAAATTTGTCGGGGAATCCATTGTCTCTCAGGACGTTGGTGAGAGTTTGGAATTCTTGTTCCAGTGCATCCTCAGAGCATATTTTCTTCGCTCTGTTAGTTAGGCTGCGGATCAGGTTCCGTTTCTGCTTTAGTGGCACGAAGCTGCTAAAGTTGATGTATTGACCTGACCAAGTAGGTTTTCGGTACACCGATCGTTTCAGTGTACCATCGTGAAGTCGTTCAAGGCCAACATGTAGGAAGTGGAAAAAAGTTGTCGGTTTCTCCTTCCGAGGTGAATTGAATGGCAGTGTGGGCCTGTGATCGAAGCTCTATCGCTAGGGCCCAAATTCTGTATCCCTCGCCACATCGATAGTCGCCTTAGTATCGAGAAACAATTTGAAAGTCTCCATGATCAACTCCGACAACTACCTCCAATTAGCTCTACCAACCTAGAACATTTCAAGTCGGACTTAGTAAATTGTTGTTATCAACACACCCATTATAATGTCAAACCTCAATACCTGATAACAAAGAAACACAAGGATTCACTGAGGGAGCTACGTGCTCGCGATGACTTCATCATCAGTCGCCCCGACAAAGGTAACGGAATAGTCGTGATGAACAAAACTGACTATATACGAAAAATGACGGACATTCTGGCTGACGCAACCAAGTTCAGTCAGTCAGCCAACGACAAAGATTAAACGCTCTTAATAGACCAACAACTGGTGACATGTCTGAAACGCCTTAAAGCAAACGGTTTCATCTCTAAGACAACCTACGAAAAAGTCAAACCCACAGGGTCAACAACGCCTCGCCTATACGGTTTGCCGAAAATCCATAAACCCAACTGCCCGCTGAGGCCAATCCTAGACATGCAAAACTCGCCCTATCACCAAATCGCACAATGGCTCGTCAAAATGCTTGAACCAATACGGCGACAAATGTGTCAATACAACTTGCGAGATACGTTTCAATTCGTGGACTCAATAACCTACCTAGAACTGAAAGATTCGTTCATGTGTTCATTGGACGTGACTTCACTGTTCACTAACCTCCCCTTATCTGAAACGATTAACCACCTACATAGAAGCAAATAATTTTCAGCTACCTATTACAGTCAACGAGCTGCGTGAACTCCTCCTGAGATGCACATTGAATGTGCAACCACTGTTCAATGGAATGCTCTACCGTCAAATTGACGGCGTTGCCATGGACTCACCACTGGGCCCAATGCTAGCCGACATTTTCATGAGTAAACTTGAAAATGGTCCCTTAAAGGCTAACATTGAGAATGTGCAGCACTACTGCCGATATGTTGACGACGTCTTCGCCGTTGTTAACAACAAACACGAATTGGAATCACTCCAACAAGAGTTCAATAAGGCCCACACTGCCATTCAATTCACCTCGGAAGGAGAAACCGACAACTTTTTTCCACTTCCTACATGTTGGCCTTGAACGACTTCACGATGGTACACTGAAACGATCGGTGTACCGAAAACCTACTTGGTCAGGTCAATACATCAACTTTAGCAGCTTCGTGCCACTAAAGCAGAAACGGAACCTGATCCGCAGCCTAACTAACAGAGCGAAGAAAATATGCTCTGAGGATGCACTGGAACAAGAATTCCAAACTCTCACCAACGTCCTGAGAGACAATGGATTCCCCGACAAATTTATTACAAAACATTTGAACAGGGAAGAAGCAAACACCATCACAGCCACAGCTGGAAGGAAACCAGTTTACATTAACCTCCCGTTTAAGGGAGATATACCGGCCGATCTACTGAACAGAAGACTTTCCACCAGTCTGAACAAAGTTTTCCCGGCCGCAAAACTCCGAACCTGGTTCACCAGCAATCGTTTGTGCCCCTTTAATCTCAAGGATAGAGTGCCGGTCCACGCCCAAAATATGTTAGTTTACTCATTCTCTTGCTGCTGTGCAGCGGAATACATCGGACGCACGACTAGGCAACTCAGCCAAAGAATGAAGGAACACAATCCACCCTGGCTAGCTTCTGGAACCAGGAGGACGATAACCAGCTCCGTAGTACAACATTTAGCTGACACTGCACACAACGTGATACCCAGCCAAAGTTTCCGCGTTGTTTACAAGGCGCCGGCTAACCAACCCAGATCAGTACAGCAGCGCACAATTGCAGTGGCTGAAGCTATCGCCATACGACATCGCGACCCGATCCTTTGTCGGCAAAAACGCTTTGTTCGTGTGTTGTACTTACCATGGTCCAACTCACCTCTCCTCACACATGCACGTTGTGCTGAACACACAACTACAGCACCCCCCGCGCTGACTAGCTCAAGTCATCCTATTGGCGACCTGAACTAATGGTTCTTTGATAGGTAGCCAATGTCATCTCACTCGATTTCCTGTCCATTTACACCACACTCATTCAAATATGTTAAATACCACTCTCTTAACCTTTGAAATTGTATGACTTGAAAAGACCTTGCCGAAAACATGTTCGTCAACCCATCTGTGTTCTTATTATTAATGGAAATTTTCTAAGATCGTACCACGAATCAGAACTATGGGACCGCCCTCAGAATGGACGACCGCAACGCACGTCACAGGACCATCATTCCGCGCGCGGTTTTGTACGTATCTTCCCTCTGCGCTGTACGGATCAATGACAGGCTTGTGGATTTACTCACCCCACGAACATGGACACTTGGGTTTTGCTGTGTACATTTGCTCACCTGTGGTAGATAGCATCGTAGGATTTCGGACCCAATTCTTTTTTGCCCTCAACATGTATTTTTACTGCTTCTATTTTGGGCATTTCTCGGAATATAATACGTTTGAAAAAATGCTAGAGATGACATACCTCCATAAACTTGAGTAGTTTAATGGACTCGAAAACGAAATCATGACTCTGGCATTTTGTGCCTATAATCAAAAAAATTGTTACCGAGTTTAACTAATTGCGACGGTGTGATGCTTAGTAGAGTCTGATTTCCACGGATCTGTAAGTGCCGCAGGGTGCACGCCTTCAAAAAAACCCGAGCGTTTCGTTCGGTTGTTGGAACACTCAGCCAATGCTTCCCGTTGCCGTCTGACGCAAAATAACCTTTACCTTATGGAAACCTACTTCCAACCGAAAAGCTTAGGCGTTAGTCAACTCTAGGGGGTGTCTTTTGGTCCGTTGAAGCATTCATCTGGTTTCCAGCTGTCATGACACCTGAAGGAAGCACGAGGACTGGGATAGTAGGATGTTGCTCAAGGCTAGACAGGAGCAGTGAAGATGCTGTTGAATCACTGTGTTGTGTCTACACTCACATGTGGCGCAGCACAACAGACACTTTGGTCGATAGCTCACTGACCTGATTCGTCATGAACGGTCGAGGCCATCAGAGGTGCCCAGTCCTTCATTGTTGCACCAGCGGACAAGATGCCATAAGTGACGGACTACAAGATACACTGTCATACCTGACGACTAACCCGATGCAGTTAGCTGGACCTCCAATCAGCTTTGATCTTCATTGGTTCCAGGTACCCTGACATCCATTTTATCCTGTGTGAGACACATGCACGATCAGCCAACTCAGCTACCGAATCATGTGACCACGCATATGAAAGCGGGTAAAGTGATTGGCATGACTTACTTTACGCCAGACTTACGTACCTGCCTTCTTCCCAAAAATATAGATCGACTGGGTGTTACATCAACTGAGTCAAATTTTCAGGTTTTGTGGAGGTGCGTGCCATGCGGCAGTTGAATAATGGAAATCAGTCATCTAATTTCAATCCTACGGTGCATGTGGATTTTGCTGCAGGACCCGCACGGTGCGTGTGTGCAGCGCTTTATCTAAAACTTACCTCAGTATGATCAGCCTTCTGAAATTCCCCGAAGTAACCGAGAATATCTACCGTGTTTATTGTTGCTTGATGGTTTGGCTAACGTAGGTACTGTAGCACTCAGCACACCGTAAATCATATGGACACAGTTGTTTTTTTCAGGTTAGATCAGGCTTTCCATGTGCACTACTTCTGTGCGTAGTGGGAAACTTCAGTGTAGGACTGCTGATAGCTTCAAGATTAGTCAATAGGCCACAGCGCTCGAATTTTTCTCTCCTCCATGCTAGTTTCGGAGACAAATTGTCAAACTCATTTTCGAAAAATGCACTCATTTGCAAATCAATTTGGTTTTTCACGAGAGACTCAACTGAATCTCTCGTTTATGGTATTCTACTTGTGCTAGCAAAAATGAACTCTGACTGTCACATAAAGTAAAAACAGTGACAGTGATGATCTCACGACAGGGTTTCAAAGGAGAAGAATTGACAACGGATATTCCTTGACAA
Source organism: Opisthorchis viverrini (assembly GCF_000715545.1). Taxonomy (NCBI): domain Eukaryota; kingdom Metazoa; phylum Platyhelminthes; class Trematoda; order Opisthorchiida; family Opisthorchiidae; genus Opisthorchis; species Opisthorchis viverrini. The sequence continues at coordinate 53,641 of NW_008751998.1, read as the reverse complement.
TATAGAAAGAAAAACACAAAATCCTTAGATTAAAGGATAATAAATACTAAATAGTTAGGTGGATCACTGTTGTACAACGAGTGCAATGGGATTTGGGAATAACATGGATTGAGTCACTCGTTCTCTATCCAGTTTTACTCACCTTGTCACATCGATACTCTCCATACAGCAATCCACGAGTAACTTGATTGTAGATTAGACTTGTAGAAACCGAATCTAATGCAGGATCATGCCATGGGGCGAAAATTTCCTTTCGAAAATACAAGTTCCAAGTTGAATGCACATCACGGCCACCTTTTTCCAATGCATATTTATCGCACTGACTAATGGCGTCCATCAAATGGTCCGACGTGTTCCCTAAGGAGGACACCTAAAGTTGGGATAAACATGTTTATCTAGTATTCTTCTGTGACAAGCTGTGCAGAGGAAATCATCAACGGAATAGGCGGTTATCCTGTTGGGCCATATTATCTGAAATGACGTGCACACCAGTCTATTCTGCAGATGTAGTTGACCGGTTAGAAAATTGAGAAGCTTCATAACGATGTTATTTTCTGATGCGTGCTATTCCGGATTTCGGACAAATATTTTTAGGCTACATCCAAATGCTGTTGCATGATGTGATGATACTTTGGCTGGGGGGTCCCTCCTTTGGAAAACCTACGGAAGGTGAAATATATAGCTTTGAACTTTTCCTTATTTATTAGTGCTATTTTCTGGTTACTTCGATGGCGTATACTTGTCCAAGATATCCGATACTTTGCTAAATGCCATGTTTAGCTGAGGCATCCAGTTCACGACAATTGTCTTTCTGCCTATGGGTTAGCATTCAGCTCCATCTGCCTACTCATAAACCAACTTACTTGCGATTCATCCCGGATGGTTTTACTTCCATTCTCTTTAGTGGAATGAATGACCAGCGGAATATTTCCCTAATATGAGGGTTAGATCATATGGGCAGAATTGACATTGCAAGTGCCAAGAGTTCGCCCCTTAACTGAGCGTTAAGATTACTTTGTCCCACAAGTTTTCACTCGATCTCGTACAGTATACCTGCAGACATCTGATGGAGAAAAAGTCTCGGACAGGTTTGAATAATACAGTTTTAAAGTTACGACTATCTCACCGCCGACAGTGCATTGCTCACCTTATCAAAGACCTCGATAAACAGTGAAAATCCAAAGGCATCTTGAAGGTTCACTTTCTTCGCCAAAGCGCGGCACACCTCACCTGCCGTGGTAGCCGAATCTGCCAACACATTGAATACTCTGCCGTCCATGCAGGTCACAGAGAGTGGGATACCGGACTTCAGTCGTGTGGCACGAAGTTCGATCCAACTCGGTGGTTGATTACGTTCGCCATTCTTACACGTGCGATGTAGGCGATGCAAACAAAGTCGCGCGAATTCCGTGGAAGCGGAGCGAAGGAAATTCCGAAACACATTGATGAACCTTTCCGAGGGTGCAAATACACCCGTACATAAAGCAAGTAAAATCCAGCCTAGAAAAAGGGGGTGACAAAATGTTGTTTACCGGCTGATTCCGCATTACCCTTGAAATGTTGTGTCGCCTGACTGTACATTTCAAAAGACTTCGTGACAGCTAACTGCAAGTGTATCACGTAACTTCCATTTGTTTTAAACTTGCGCTTGTACGGCCATCGGAACTGCAGTCTAAAGGACCTTCCAATTGTTGGTGAGTTTTCCCGCCATCCCAGAATCCTGTCTTTTAATCCAAAATCGTGGTATAGTTCAGTGCCTGTTGCATAATCTACCGTCAAAATGCTCCCTATTTGACCATGTTTGATTACATCTCCCGCATCATATTTCACGGTAGACTAATATTGTTCCTATCAATAAGTAGGCGAGAACCATGTAAGGAGCTTTACATAATAAGCGGTAGTAAAACTGAGGTTCAGTTGACTCAGTCTAAACGCTTACAAGGTTCAAATCTGAGGGTCGCTCCACACTTTCTTCAGTGGTGTGTTAAATGTTTCGAAAAACATGACCACTTTTTGTGTCAGTCTACCTTCAGTTCAGCTTATTAGAGTATTAGCCTAAAATATAGACGTGGAGATCAACAGCATTATCCTCATTGGGATACTGAGCAGCAGTTTCCACTGCCACATTTTTGCTGACCGACCGTGTCTTTAGTGGCAAGGTGGATGGTCACGCAGATTCAATGATTTAGCGGAAACATTAAAAACAATTCTGTTTCCGTGAAAAATGGGCAAAGTTCCTCAACGTTCATTGTGCTCTACCGTTTCGCTCAATTTTGGAATTTTGATGGCCAGGTGAATCGGTCATCAAAACCAAATCGGCGTGCAAATGAGTGCATTTCGCTAACTTCGTGCAATTTGGGTTCAAGTAGAACGCAAGATTGACGGAAACTCGTGGAGCGCGCCTACCTGATGATTCTCGAAAAGGCCGGAACCGGTTGTGCGCTGTTGAAGATTTTTAAGCAACCTTATGAGTAGTGCATTACGTCTATAAAGTGTGAATATGTTCCTAAAATATGCGCGCTACTAAAAGATTAGCAGAAACGGATCGTGAGGCATATTGACCAATGCTTTATTTCTAGTCAATCCTCATAATACAGATGGCAGTCGACAATTAAAACACTTCACATTATCCTGTCCGTAACTGACGTGCACATTTTATGGTGTTACGCTGGATTACCAGAACTACTGTCCTCATCAACTGTCACCATCTAATAAGCTTGCAACGGAAGAAAATGCCTCTGGTTTCCAAGCCACAATGATATTCCCGTGAGGAAAGGTTCAGATTAAAAATGGTCGACTGCAGATTGCTGTGGGGACCAGACTCCGAGGTGCACGCAAAAGACCACAGTTGTGTATCTTCGCCTTGTAAATGATTTGCTAGTTGAATGCATCGGTGGGCTTTTTCGGTTGAGGATGATTCTTAACTACAAGTTCACTTTGCATCATGTCATGCATGTACTTACATAAGTAAGAATAAGCCATAAACCTTTACGTGGTTTTCTGCACCCAATACGTACATGACACGGTAGCTAACCTAGTTGTACAGGCGTGCCATGGCTTCTTTCCGGATTGTTGGCCTAAAGTTGAAATGGCGCTATTTGGGCTCATTCCTCCCCCACTCTGCCTAAAATGACGGTGAGTTAAGGCAGACTTCCAGGTGCCAATTTGCTTTTGTGTTAATAGAGCCATATGTCTTTCCGATACTTAAGGTGTGTGACCCACTTATGAATTCATGGGAACCTTTACCCTCTTGTAAAAATTACAGAAAAAATTGTGTTTATAGAATCCGTCTAATTTCTACTATATATAGTTCAGACACTTAAGCAACACTGGTTACTTCAAACGAGGAAATCGGACGAACTGGTGTTCACGAGTATCTGCGGATAAATTTTCGTAAATAATTGTCCCAGAACCAATCCCCAGTAATGAGACGAAGCAGAGGTGACCATAGAACTGGTACAAGTTTAGTCCAAGAAGTGCACCTAGTGTATAAAAAATGAACAGCATGACACACTACCCATGAAGTTTCTGAAAACTTGATCGCCCACGATCGGTTTAGCCCGCCTTGGAGAGTGCAGTTCAGAATTTCTGTCAACCTTATGCTCTACTTGAACTCAAAATAGACGGAGCTCGCCAGATGCACCTGTTTCTACACAAACTTAGTTTTGATGGAGGACTCAGTTGGATCCAGCTGAATCTCTTGTTTATGATAGACTTCTTCAACTGAATGTGCTACCATATCTCGGATATCGTACCAGCTGAGACATGAAGCGACCTGCTTCAGCGCATTCAATTAAAGGAGATCATCATAAACTAGAGATTCAGCTGGATTAAGCTGAGTCTCCCGTTAAATGGGAGTATTCAGTAGAGGTACCAACGGCTTTTGGTGGAAGTTAAACCCAAAAGTCAACTTCAAGGGCGGATTTTGGACCACAGTTTTGTTGACTCAGCAGCAATCTATTAGGCCAATGCGTGGAATTCACCGCTATTGAACCTGTGTCAGAATTCGGGAAATACGCTCATTTGCAAATCAATTTGGTTTTCACGGGAGACTCAATTGAATCTCTCGTTTATGCTGTCCTCCAGCTGAATGTGCTGCGCACAGGCCGTCTCGTGATTTAGTTGGCACGATTTTCGAGACATCGCAGTATTTCATAAAGGAGACTACTCACAAGTTTGCTGAAAACTCTTCGACAGCCCACGACCGGTTTCGCTCTTTTTGGAGCTCATCAGGTAGGCGCAGTCCCCGGATTTCCGTCAACCTTATGTTCTACTTGAACCCAACTTGGGCTGCTTCCGAGAACTACACTCATTTACCTAACTGATGAGCCCCAGAAAGAGCGAAACCGGTCGTGGGCTGTCGAAGAGTTTTCAGCAACCTTGTGTCAGAATTGTTGTTGTTGCTTTTGTTTGTCACGTTTTGTAGCAATTTTATTCACAGTAGCACAAATCCCAATCTCATCCAGGCTGTTTTTCAAGCCAACTATCGTGAGACCTAACCAAATGATCTACAAGCGCTTGGTGGAGAGTAATACCGACTGATGAGTGTGGTGATACAATGTCCGATTTATTACCTGTCATACAATCATTGATCACCAGCGCGGTGTAGACGAATATGATGTAACTAAAAGTATGGAGCCGTACTTTTGGGTTAATTACTTTTACCTGCCCCACAAAAAACAGTGTAAATTAGTTTGGTGTCTCTTCTTTCGAAGTTATGCGGCATATTTTAATCTTTTCACCTTTTTTTCTACCTTTAGAGGAAGCTTACTCATCAGGTACTCATCTTTCCTTGTGCCGCTAAGGATGCAAGACTCTTTGTCAGTCCATAGTGTATAAATAGTACAGTTAATATCTGTCCTTCGTAAGAATTAACGCATATTCAGAAAAACTGGTTCAAGGAGGAAATTTGTCAATGAAGAACATGAAAGTAATGCATACAATGGGCTCAAAATCTCTTTCGAAAACTGAAAAAAGACTGACTGTGTGCTTCACTACGTCGACTGGGATTGCGTAGAATTTGTTTGCATATCTGGCAGTAAATTTCATCTCTGAGTTCTGGCCGCCGGATTCCATGACCAATGATAAAGTGTACTTTGGCCAAACTGGACGCAGTCTTTTCTTCTCCCAAGCGTGTCGTGCAATAAGAAACATTTGACATGGGATTCGCGTCTGTTCTACCGGGAAAATTTGTGAATCGCATTCGCTTCGCGGACAAAATATCAAGCGGTTTACGAGAGCTGGCGTCCTGAAGGGTAAACAAGGAAGTTAGTTAGAGACATTCTGGTAGAAGAATCACAATCGACTTAGGCTTATACGTACAGGATACCGTTTATTTGTGCGCTTTATTTGAACTCATCACGGTGGTTTGCTGTATTTTTACAAATATTTTAAGCTTGCCTATTGAGTTCTGCCAACCGTCATTGTTCTGGCCAGTGTACCAATAGGAAACGGAATACAGTTGTGAGAACTCCAAGGTACGAACATGAATCAGATTAAGGAACTGTCATGAGTAAGTTATGCTGTAGCCACCTAATGAGCAGATGATACTACTGCTACGCGTAACGTCATATTCATGGTCCAACTCGGTCAGACTCAAAAGAAAAGTAGGATCTGGGTAATTTGGAGGCCCGAAATGTGTAGAAGATGCTAACCATCCCGGATCCGAATCTCTTGGTTCAGTGACAATGATTGCAACAAAAAAGCGGGGTAGATATACTCACATGTAATGAAGCCACAAGCAAGCTGAAAATATTCACGTTTTAAAATGCAAGTCTATTTAGATGTCGTTAGCATTTCCCGTGCAATCACTGCTTTTGTTTCTTCTGCTGAGGCCATTTCCCATAAACCAGGTGGTTCACTTTTGTTGTTTTTACGTTTATTTGGAAGCTCACATCTTTCCTTCGCTTCCCACATCCTAGTAGATTGTGATAATACCTCATTTTTTATCTGCATGATTACTATGAGACTGACTCGAGCAGCCAAAATGGTCACACGGCTGACGATCGACAAAAGAATTGCTCTGTCACTGCCTTTATCTGGATAGACTTCACCCTGCTACCCGTGATCTTTATCCCAAAGTTAAATGAGTCGAAGTAACATCGTATATAACACACGACAAGGCCGAGGACCAACTCAACAGATATTAGATTACAGTGGTGGCACACAGTCTGTCCGGTTAATGAGATCGTTTTGCGGTTCCACTGCTCAAAGAAAAAATGCTTCCCCTTGTTTGAGTCCCTGTGGTTTTCGTCCATGGCAAACTCAAGCGTCTGGTGGGGGGAATGTAGAAGCCATCTGTCGAACTGTACTACATAACTAATTATGATATCCTCAATGGGCATACAAAGTAAAGCACGTGGTTCGCATTCGCCCTTGGACGAATGATTAAATGCTCAACCAGTGGCCGGAAAGTTGCGGGTTCAAAAGTTCCCCATGTCTCCTGAAAAGCGCACCGCTGATTATTCCAAATAAGGGCGAAACAGTTGTACTTCACCTAGAGAAAGAAACCTCAATTGGACATCGTGATATTTCTAGATGAATTCACATGTCAACTTTGTCTGTGTAAGGTCTACTGCTTCACATGTATTCGTTACAACGGCTTGCTGGTACTCGTCATCTCACATATTCATTCACGTGAAAGCCTAATACAGTGTTCGGGCGAGTGTAGGGGCGAGATGGCCGAAGTGGTTAGAGCGCGGATTACTAACCTGAAGGTCCGCGGTTCGAATCCGACCTCCGCCACTCGACTTCCCCTGTCTAGGCTTGGGCAACCTGGCAGTATCCCAGCCCTCGTGCTTCCTTCGGGTGGCATGGCAGCTAGGCACCGGAAGGGTGCTACAGCTGAACGCTCTAATACAGTGTTCTCAAACCTTGCGATACGACACTGTCTCTATTAGATTACTCTGGTATCTACTTGCGTTTTCCCGAATATTCTCCTCTGTACGGTATTTCACCGTTAGTTTTCGGTTAAAAACCCGGGCCCCCGGATGTGGGGCAATTTTCACTCGCGAAATCACTCGCATTTTTGCCGATTTTCACGGTAAATCGCTCCATTCAAAACAGCCCACAAAGAATCGCCTTTGCGCACAAATTTACCGAGAGCAGAATGAAGTACCATTATTATAATGAATGCAATCAAGTGTATATGCTATCACGAAGGAAATCGGTATAGCTGGAACATGAGATCCATTTATATTTTACGTGTCGACTGACGCCACAGTGCATGTATGCATAATCCTCAAAGCACACTAAATAAACACGGCCAGCAACTGCTCATCACAGTTTCTTGCAACCTACAGAAAAGAGTTCGTGCACAACCAGCCAGAAGGAACGCGGCTTCCTGCATCATAATTTGGAGCGCCTGACAAGCGGTTCCGTTTCAAAGTGTTGCAAATGCTCTAGATTGCTATGTAGGAAATCAGTGTTATTATTTTCATTTTCATGTAATGTATTCCGGAATTCTACATGAAATTCAACTCGCTCTGCGCTCAAAGATACTTTTACGCTTTGTATTGTGTCCTTATAAGTTGATAACCGGTTGCTTAAAGTGTGAGAAGGGATCTTGAGGAGGTGTCTTTTAGGTTGTCGTTTGCGGTTGGTTCTGGAACATTACTAGTGTCAAGTAAACTACAACTCTAAGGTGCTCGTATTTGCATCGTCGCCGTTGCCAACAGTGCTATCATTGTTTTAAAATCAATGTATGTAGACAGTGAATCGTTGTCTCAGCATCTACTTCTTTCAACGCATTTGCCCCAAAAGCCTGGTTTCAGAAATGTTCTACTCCATTCACCACTCAAGTCAACGGGATGCAATCCACAGCTTTGCCTCCCGTATATGGAAGGCTGATTCCCCTTTAATTATCCATCTTCTGCGTTTCACCTTAATTTCTTATTGCAGCTAAAGAATTCCGTTATACAATGTCAGTCTTTCAACCTTGGATAGTTATGCGTGGTACCGTCCATTTACGTTGCTCTCCCATTTTGCAGTTGGTCCATGACTGCCAGCAGTTCTGTGGTAGTAGGTATGTAAATTAGGTAGGCCTTCATTGGATTTTGGGACAGGTGATCCATTTAGCTCAAACCAACACCGCCCTGCCAGTTGAGTGGTGTTGCTAAATGACGTTTTTAGGTTGACACAATTTTTTTGGATAGTTACGTTTCTGCGCTTTTTGACTTCTATCGGCTGAAGTCGCTGGAGTTTCAGGCAGCAGATTGCTTTCGGACTGCCAAAGACTTCCTTTTGAAAACAGATATTCATGTGGAATTAATCTCCATTTGGGGTAGACAACATGCATTTATTTTTTTCCACATGTGGTTCATATACTTGCTCCTGACACACTTATGATTCGCTTTCAGACTCCTGTGTTTGTCGGATCTTGGAGTGCTTCGGTGAACGCCAAGTTCTTCCGTCGAAATGTAATGGATATCCATGAATCCTTTTCACTCAATCTCGACTCCGTTTTCGCTTTTATCTGATTGTATCCACAGCAGCTACTTGTATATGAGCTAATGCTTGAGTCCACTAGCTTTCGAATACCTTTTAGACCTGTTCATCCACCAGAATTTGCACCAAAGGCTCGCAAAACTTCAATGTCATCTCCTGGTTCTTCAGCTTTTGCACCCATCTCAAATAGGCGTCCCTCTGGTCCACGGATTTTTAATTATTCTCCAACTGCAACGGATACTTTAACGCGTAACAAATCGTGTTTCGTACGGCGTTCAGCTTCAGTCTCCAGTTTTGGGGTCAGTACACTATAGAGTACACTACTTTACCACACATTGACACCCGCACCCGTAGCAAGCAGTTTCCGTCCCACACTGGACCACGTGTTTGTTATTGCGAGTTCAAATTGTTCACACCTTTTCAGTAATCTTCAGCTGTTTTCGTTCATCCAGACGGTCCTAAATAAACCCAGTGTCTTAGTTCAAATTTCCGAACCCTTACCAACTCGCACAATGAAATCGCCCATCAAGAAGGAGGAGTCCGGAAGTCCGACATTGGGGGAGTTTGCGAGAGCATAGGCATTGATGATCATGATAAACTTTATCCTCTGTAGCTGGAATCTGGCGGTCACCCTTCTTAACTTGATGCATTTTAGTTCATGCATTACTTTCCGACATGCAGCTACAAATCGAAGGTGGTCATCACGTCAGAGTTTTCGTCCCGCTTGATTTCAGCAAAAGTGTGACGAGAGTCCAAAGTAGCCCGGATAAGTTTAGCAGAGTAAATATAGGTTGATTCCCACTGTTGGCGTTTCACCCCGACAGAATGAATGTGCTTCTTTAGACGCTGGTCACTTTATGTGCACTTTATTTATTTATTTCCTGTAAACTAACTTTCCAACTAAACATTTCGACCTCCTCTATTCATAGTCTTCACAGTGTTGTTCTATGTTAGTGACGGTGTGGCATTTAGACAGCGGAATTAACTGCCGGTGTTTTGCGTCAAAATCCCAAGAACATGTGCAAGGTGATACACTGGGGTATGCAGTACTACGTTGAAACCTAAAGGAGATGACGGTAGCTCGATGCTAAAGAAGTTGCTGCTGTCGGTCATATATGGACCAATTAATGGCTTACCACAAGCCTCTTCACTTTTCCTCGTCAATCTTACTCCCCCGGGTATATACTAGTCCCGGGAGTTTGCGCCCAGAGTTACATTCAATTACGTGGGAAAACCGTCTATGGATGTTAATGTGTTGAAATACTGGTAGCTCGGGTGAGTTTATTGGTTGTTGATCAGGTGGCTGCAAACCAAGGCATGGCTTACCACAAGCCTCTTCACTTTTCCTCGTCAATCTTACTCCCCCGGGTATATACTAGTCCCGGGAGTTTGCGCCCAGAGTTACATTCAATTACGTGGGAAAACCGTCTATGGATGTTAATGTGTTGAAATACTGGTAGCTCGGGTGAGTTTATTGGTTGTTGATCAGGTGGCTGTTTGCAAACCAAGGCACTGCGAAACAAGGCCCGGGGGAACAAGCTACTAAAAATAGAAGGCGTTGGGATAACCAATCAACTCAAAGTAACGGAGGCCACAACGCAACAAGGATCACAAACGGACCAATGGATTCACCAAATTTGTTGCGCTTCAAGTAGCCAATCACGTCAGTAGATAACAGATAGCCTTCGAATGCGATATAAACGCACGCAAGCAAGGAAGAAGTACCCACCCAACTGGGCACTGATGATGTCTCCTCGTATGATGACGAAACGTTTGCAAGCCAATTGCCAAGCTCGGCGAACAGATCAACAGCCACCTGATCAACAACCAGCAACCATCTATGGATCTCATAATATTAGCAAGTGTCCAGTGGTTCGATCTCTATTTCGAAGTATTCATTTTTTTCTATTTTGTTGTACAGGGGCATTTAAAAACACTCATACTTGTGGAACATACCGATGGGCTATTTGATACCACCATTTTACCGTCACCATCAAGCATGCGACGGATGCTAGGATATCTGCCGTCGCCAAACTGGAAACCCGGCCGGTTGGTTTGTTCCACACGGATATTCGGTTCCGGAAGTACCTCCATAAACCGTAATATCATCACCCATATTGCGAGTGATGCCTAGTAGACAAAATTAGAAGAAAAGTGACAACTTCTCTGTTTCATCATAGTGCAGTAAAATAGCTCTCAATGAGTGTATGAATGTGTTTCACTTGCAAGTTCAAATAATGCCAATGGATAGTTTGCGTTTCTCTGCTTCGCACCATAGGTTTCAGTGCTCTGACAGGTAGTATTTCAGGCTCGGAACTTCAAAGTAGCTAGCACATGGGCATCAAGATTACGCGCTCACAATAGGGTACTTATAAAAAGAGTGAAACTTTGTGTGGTAGTGATAAAACCGGGTCTAGAAAATGCTGCTATTGACTAGTATGAAAAACAAACCGGGGATTCCAATTTGCAGGAAAAACTACTCTATATTGATGAAAGCTCCATGCAGGAAAATAGATTAATTTTCATCAACCTTCTTTAGACATCGAAATTAGGGTATAATAAACCGGCAATATCTTCAGCGGAGAAGCAGAAGCCGCTGCCCTAAACTAAACAAACCGCTGTAAAGTATGCGGCATCTGTCTATTCACGCTCAGGTGCACTTCTTGCTTATTAACCAGAACGATAACTGAAGTTTGCGACGGGGTCAGGAAAGCCAGTTGATATCATTTTGCATTCCAAGAACTTACTGGAAAGATTGTCTCCGCAATGTATCCTCCAGATACGGCGAAGTCGCAGCATCAAGAAGTTTGCCAGGAGCTCAGTATGAGCCTTCAAGCGTGGGAGAATATGTGCACCCAAAACGTTTCCTAAAAACCCGTTTAGATTCACTAGTGGTGTCCCGTCGTATCCGTGATCATTAGCCCAGTTTTTAAAAATATAGAAATACGTTTTTATAATCGTATCAAATTTCTGGTAACACATTGCCCACAATAAGGTGGCCTATGCTTGATTCACCTAGTTTAGGAATAAAGTTTGAGTATCGTTTGACGCCTCCATCATTTGTTTTATCCCCAAAGTATTGGGAATCCTGTCTTCTGTTCAACTTGAACGTTTAAGTTAATACAATCCATCTGAAATATCTTCTTGCCTGTCAGATTAACCTGACACACAAAACCACTTACTGAGTCACATACGTAGCATGCTAATAACGATGCCCTGTGTTAAGTTTGTTTTAAGTTTTTGCCATCACAAAGGGACTGAATCTTAGCGTGCTATGACAGTTTGCGTACCTCCGATGTGAAGTTCTCAGTCACCGCTTGCCTGACCTGTCTGCCTGTATTTGGGAGGAGGAGACGGTCCCAGAAAACTAGGGAGTAGCTCATCCTCCGAAAAGGGACTCGTAGAGAGTGTGGTAATTACGGGGAGATCACTTGTCTTCGGTCGTAACAAGACTCTTAACGTCCCTTCTTCGTCAAATAACGGTGGTTCGTGAAACATTGACTCGAAAGTAGCGAGCGCTCTTGTCGACGCTAACAAAGTGGACAACTGAGCTTTGTTGCATTATTTTTCTTACCTTTATGTCAATAGAGCCTTGAGTTTTTGAAGGCAATTCTTCGTTTTGCTATTCGACATCATCAAACCTACACGTGGTCCAAAGTTCCTTATCAGGAAACCCATCATTAAGTCCTAAACATCTGTCTAATGGTCTCTCATCTTTAACTACCTCGGATGTTGAATGCCTTGCTGACAGACTAGGAGCGTGGTTTTCAATACTACTTACTTAGATCTCCCCCTATCTGGATGTAAGTAGTGTTTGAAAAGATTGCATTATATGGGGCGAATATATGGCGTGTGTGTAAGTTTCAGTCGTGCGCATCCAAGAGTTTTCAGACATACTCCACTGGTTGTTAACTTACTTACAAGCCGCAAAAACCTGCGGCTTCCTATTCTGAGCACAGTGGTGGTAGATGTGGAATGTTGCCATAGTCCTTGTTACCCACATAGCTCTACATAACGGGATTACAAACTACGAAAAAAGAGAGGTAATAGTCAAGAATAGCACAATGCAAGTGAAAGAACCTTACCATTTCATCGTTTTCGTTCGCATGGGCAAGAAGGGACCTGCTCAGATTTCGCCTACTAAAGTAGGGCGTCTCTCCACCTTGGAAGTAGGTGGAAGCGAATCGAATGAATGTCTCTTCTTTCACTTTATGATCTCGCTCGCTGCTCACTTGAATGTACGTGACTGCAGAAAAGGAACTCGGCTCTGGCTTATCACAACCTCCCAAATGGATTGACGTCGATACCGGCTTTGTTGTCTCACTTTTTTCAACCTCCACGTCACCAGCGTTCACTTTTTCCACAATCCAGATAGTGTTGGAACTGTTTAGGGTGGGACTTTGAGCCAAAGCTGGGTGAAATTGCGTTGTACATGTTGACCGCGGTTTTTTGGTGTAGCTAGCAGAGCCCTCGGTTGTGGAACATCCGGGTTCAAAGCAATAGGCGTCGACTGTACAACTTGCATCATTCTCAAGCGCAATACTAAAGAGGTCATCCGACTATGAAGTGGGAGCAACATGCCAGCATCAGTAAGCAGAAATCGGTGGTATGGTATTCTGCAACATTTGGCTGGGCAGCAATGCTGGCCACCGTAGATTATGGGAAATAAAGCCCTCATGACATCAAACGAAATCAAAGAGTTGCAACCAACATGCTGATGAAAGGTCGGTCCCATAGCACAGTTAATCACGCTGACAATTATTCAGGCTTATTGGTCTTAGTCGTTTTCCGTTAAGGCATCCTCATGATTTCATGTGTTGTTAAATATACAGGTTTCAGAGTTACGTCTTGGACTATCCGTAATATTACCAATTGAATTTTAAAGCAAAACTGTGTCTGAAACCGCGCCAAGAATAACCTTCAAACAGAGACGGTTCACAGGCATGTTCAGCTTAATCCTATGCTTTACTGTAGCCGAGATTAGACGATGTGACATGAAGAGCGCACACTAGAAAATTGAAAAAATACCCCTGCAACAGAAATGTTCGTATTCACAAGAGGCCAGCGATTATGTTCTTAATTGACTGACCCGCAATGGCCAGCGAGAGCTGCGCAGATTGTGATATTAATTATTTCATCGGCTAGAAATCGTAGGTGGCTACGAGGCAATTAGGATAAGCTTTTGAGGAAATAGATCCCTGTTTGCTTGCATTACATCTGTTTAATGGTGTATCTTGTTTTTGATGCAATATCAGTGAAACCAACCAAGCAGCACATCAACCAACAACCTACTGATCGTAATTATCAATCGCATAACGTGCATGTGTTCCAGTGGCTTCATCCGCTAGAGCCCGTTCAACGATGAGGGCAATTTTTCAGATAGTCGCGTGGTAGACTCAACAACCTAGGTCTACACATGACATAAGAAGCAAGGCTGGGTCAATGGGTAATTCTGTCACAAGATTATAAGGGCAATTTTGAATTCTACCATATTTTGCATTTTAGACTCACCATGAATGCCGCATCTAAGGGTTGAAATTGATGTCTTTCACTTTTATCGAGGCAGAGTGTAATGTCATCGTCTTGTGTGAGATCTCCGTTCGCAATGGCGGTGACGGTGTCATGATGCGGAAGTGTGACAGTCGTTTGGACTGTTCGCTGGAAAAGGATGGTGGAGGCATTCGCTTTGAATAATCCCTGAGACTGTGGATCTGGGAAGTGCTGGACATTCAGTGGGGCAATTTTCTCACTTCACTAAGTTGGGCCACATCAAGATTCAGTCCGTATCCACATCTGTTAACCTCAAAGTGCGAAATAACAGCTGGTTAAACTCCATAAAGGAAACTACCCACAAAATTGCTGAAAACTCTTCGACAGCCCACGACCGGTTTCGCCCTTCTTGGGGCCCATCAGTTAGGTAAATGAGTGCAGTTCTCGGAAGCAGCCCAATTTGGGTTCAAGCAGAACATAAGGTTGACAGAAAGCCGGGTACTGCGCCTTCCTGATGAGCCCCAAAAAGGGCGAAACCGGTCGTGGGCTGTCGAAGAGTTTTCAGCAATTTTGTGGGTAGTTTCCTTTATGGAGTTTAACCAGCTGTTTGAGTCTCTCGTGAAAACCAAATTGATTTGCAAATGAGTGTATATCTCGAAAAACTGGTTAAACTTGTTATATTCATCCGATTAGGCTTAGCTGGGGCGTGATCCCGCTTCAAGCAACCGATTTGTCAGTACACATAGCTATCAAATAGCACCACATTACTTCGTCTTTCAGACTGGCCCTTCGAGCCATCATTTTTCGGAATGCTGCCTGAATGGTGGCTGCGGCTGGATGACGCAGCTTGGCAATACGTCTAGCCAGGAAGCCACGTGCGTACGCCTGAAGTTGAATGACGAAATCTCGAGTCCTATGAAAGGATTCTGTCATCCGTCGAGCACATAGGACGGCCTGAATCTGTAAGATCCCATGCCTAACCTACAAAGAGAAAAGAGTTAAACGAGTCACAACTCGTAAAAACATAAAATTAAAGGACATTGAACGCACAAGGTGCCATTATATTTTCATTTTATTTCCTGCTTTCAAAATTATTAAAAATCATACTCAGCTAGTATTCAAATATGCCTAGAGCTGCAATGCAACGGAACGTTCTCAGTCACAGAATCAAAGGCTCCTAATCCATGGGGTCTCCGTGACTGGCCCATTTTATATATCCTCAAGCATTACTGTTTGCGTGGTTGCAGTCTTCTGACGTCTGGAACCGAAATCCGGGTATAAACATGTACCAGAAGATAGAAGTAGATAGTTTTTAGCGTACAAATTTCTCAGTATGACAAAAATGGAGTTTTTCCGAAAGGTGTTTAGACTAATGACGCCCATCATTTCACATGTGAGTTAGGTTCAGGTAGGAAGTTTAAGAACGACGGTACGCGCCTTTTTACAAAAAATGAATGTGAAAATCAGACCTTTCACCGTCTGCGTCCAAAGAGCAAGTAGGTATGGGTCAAAAGATAGCTGCGTTTCATCGTCAAAACACGTACTAACAGGAAACACTTTGGCAACAAACAACGGCTCGATAAGGAATTTGCGCTTTTATATGGTGAACCTAAGTTTCTAAACGACAGTTTCTGTTCATAGAAAGATAGTCGTCCGGTTTTGAGAACCAAACATTGGAAATATGTAATACACTACCAATTAGGTTGCTGAAAATTCTTCGACAACACGCTACCACTTTCGCCCTTTTCGGGGTTCATCAGGTAGGCGAAATCCCCGAGTTTCCGTCAACCGGGTTCATCAGGTAGGCGAAATCCCCGAGTTTCCGTCAACCTTATGTTCTACTTGAAACCAAATTGCACATTAATTCACATTTCCGAATTAAACGTTACCTTAAATGCCGTTGCAAGTTGTTCAGGCACAGAGAGCCAAACACCGACAATAATTTGCAGAAAGTTCGGGTTCAGTTGGACCAGAATTACGTGGTGGCAAAATTAAGTTACGTTTAAGCATTCTGAGATAGCAATTAGGTTGAATCCAAGCTTCCTGCGCAACCTTTTATTTGCCGGCTCACCAGGCGCTATGAACTCCTCACAGACAGGCTACTTTTTGTTCAGTTCCGTGTCTCTAATGCTTTCCGAACAGAACCTATGCGATTTTCGACCCGTATGCCTTGTCTGTATAGAAAGGGCTGAAGTTCATTTTGGAGCCATTCTTAATCTTATGAATGCTAGTCCACTGAGTGGCAAATAAAATGCTTTCTGTACGGTGCTGGAGCGAAAAATACACCCCATTTTTCTCCAACCGCACAGTACTTTCCAGATGATAAGCATCTCTTGTTTGGCCTTATGTTTTGTTTTTATCATGAGGCTAAATTTGAGATAGTTGGTACCAACATTCACAGCCATCAACGAAATTGGGAAAAGTTAAAATCTCACCACGAAGCTCCACAGTCAGGCAAACAGACAGATGGATGGGTAGACTGATGATAGATAAGTAAATTTCAGCATGAGCGAAATACACTCATTTGTATACCACTTCTGTTTTCACAAGAGACCTAACTGAATCCTCGTTTATGATATTCTTCTTCAACAGAATGCGCTGCACCGGGATGCCTCATTATTGGGTTGGTACGATGGTCAATTATCACCGTACTTTGTATAGGCATAACACACTACTCTTAATATTGGTGAAGATGAACATCGTAAACGAGAGATTCGTTTGAGTTTTTCGTGAAAACTAAATTGGCACTCAAATGAGTGCATTCCGCCAATTTTTTACAACTGAGTGTAGTTAAAAGATAAGATTGATGGAACCCCGGAGTGAGTGCCTACCGGCCACAACCGGCGAAACCCGTCGTGGATAGTCGGAGTTTTCAGCAACCGCATGAGTAGTGCGGTACGGCTATAAATTGCGGTATGCCGCGCCAAGGTAACGATTGAAAAGTTTTTAAGGTGGATAACAAGAAATAGAAAACTTACTGGGATAGACTATCTACAATTGAGTCTTTACAGTATCAGGATTAGTGATGTATCAAGAAGAAAGTGGAGTGGGATTTTACAGCTTATTACAGACATTTTAATGTCGAATGTCACTCCCCGTTTGACCGCAAGATACAAACTTCTAAAATACAGTTTCCATATACTATTTAAACATATAAATTGCAAGGGGAACCAAGTTTGTTTTTGACACTTTCATGACTGCGCGATACCCTCTTCGTTAACATGTATCCCAGCAGAAACTTGCTATCAACACTCGTCGCATCCACTGGATGAAACGCTTGGCATTAGTGCAAGCGTTCAAATATTCATTGAACCCTAGGATTATGGTACAAATCGTAAGATGCACATCCTCTGGCATGGTGGTTTCAGTTAGTTCACAGTTAGTTCATTTATATGAACGTCTAGACAAAGCCTTGTCAATCCAGCATCCACAGTTCTGTCTGAAAGTTTCAGTTGCCCTTCTCTTTAAACCACCTCCAGCTTCAAATCGGTTGTCTTATTCGATGGCAAAGCATAATCGATGCCAGTGTTAGAGAGTTGGCGGCTAGACGTTGTTTGGCCAGCTCAGTTTATTCCCCTTATAATGAAGAAAACCAGGAAACAAATCTTATACTATTCAGAAGAAAAAGACTTCACATGTGACAGTGAGTCGCGACGGCCCGGTTGAGGCAACCTCGCCCTTCTAAATTTCAGCTGCGGGTGCTGCATGGAGAAATATGAGTTAAAGCTCCATTTCTAAAAACACTCGGCTTTCCCACGCGTTTGATACGATATCACTTGGTTCCTTCCTGATACTACAAATCCTGCCTAAGCCTGTATCTTCCTGAATCAGCCGATCGGGATCGTCGTGCTGAAACGCTATCCGTAACAGATCGATTTATCTGACCAGCCAGACTACAAAGAACCGCAAGACAAAAAATAGAAACAAGTCCACCGGATTTACATGCAGACACCGCTTGCTAGAGAACAAGATTGATCCACAAACAACGTCCACTAACCACAAATTTCATGTTTAATTCATTCACCCTATAGGTATGCCACCGCTTGAGAGCCACATTTCTTGTAGACACATCAGCTAATTACAGACAAAACACACAGGTTTTGCCGCATCTTATTTGCAAGCAATCTGTGATCAGCTTTTTGGAAAGCCGACTACTAAAGGCTTTGAAAAATTGATGAAAAGACGTACCTTCTTGTAACGCTGTCGGACAAGGAAGCCTCGGACCATTTTCTGTAGATATATAGTAGAAGACCTCAGTTCCCGATAGTAACGCTGCGTCAGAAGGCGACGCACATGTGCCTGGATCAGCGTCGCTGAGCTAGTCAATATGCGATCGCGTTCTCTTTCAAGATGTAGATCATGAAAATCCTGGTGTGATTAGAGAGAGAAAGGAAAAGTGACTCCTTGACACTATTGTACAAGCATAAGATAAGCCTATTATGTGATCTGGGTTATTCATACTTCAGATAGCCCAGAAGAATTGTCGGGCTGAAAAGGCTGTCGACGGTTTCGGCTTTTCTGTTACACTTAAAATGGCACGCAAGCTTGGTCACTATCAACGACAACATTGGAAAATGCAAAATCTACAACAAAGAATCATGTTGTTTATGAGGAGAACTTAACGGATAAAATCCTTTCAACCAACAATAAGCCTTCCAGCTAACAGCAACTTGTCCTGTCAGTTATGCCCATTCCGCTTGTCCATTCAACGGATCCCTGAATGTTTCTTTAGATACGTCACAGCCACAGAAACTCAGTTAATGGGCAACCAAAGTGTATGCGGCTGACATCCTCAGAAAGCGATGTTGCTTCCTGTAATGTTGCACGGCAATTTATAACGATCTTGTTTTATGTAATACGTCAATCTGGAAGCCCTTAGAAAGACATTAACAAGCTCGAGATTTATTGTTCGGGGCTTACGCTACTGCAAATTAATAGAGGGTCAGATAGCAGTCAGTTTTCCTTTACCTTTAAAAACACTTTTGAGCGGCCCAGGCAGTAACCTTCACTGGCCAAAGTAGACGAACAAATAGCTTCAACAGTCCTTTCGACATCGGTTTCTGCTGGTACGAAGCAAGGTGTCGTAAGGGGGCGATATCTATCCACAAATTCGTTGAATTTGTGGCGAATCGGATAACCAGCTCTTCTGATCCGTATGGTTTCCATCATGCCGGAATATCGTAACTGACGAACGCATAACTCACGATCAAAAAGGCCAGGACGCTTCAGTTCATTAGGCTTGATGCAACGGACAAAAAATGGTTGACATGACTGCAGTATTCGCATGAGACTGTCTAGCGACTTTTTGAATTGTAGTCCCAACGACGGTGAACGTTTTCGTGATTCCAATGACTACAAAGTAAAATATGGTGTCATCGCATGCTACATTGTATTGCATTGGAAAATTGTAAATGCGAGCAGCACATCGCACACAACATATACAGGGAATGGCTCCGGTTTGGCTGCATACAGACTGGTAGTACGGATGATTAATGCACGCAAGAAAAATTGAACATGCGCACACAATGTTTTCCAAGCACATATTTCGTAATTTAATTGGAGGACTGGTGAAAATTTAGTACAACTTAAATACGAGTGGAGGCTTTGCAGATTGGGTTTTTTACAGTAACTGAAGAATGGTTTCCCTTCTGCAGAACACACTGTGCTTGAGGTATGTGGCCACAGACATTCGTGTGACTTCATTCGTGTGACGGTCGAGTTGACAGTTACTGGAGCTACCGGTCTGGTCACGCTGCTTTCTTACTCAGCGTAACAACGCGCTTCCTTTATCTAGCATTGACTATGTCAGTGCCAGCGGATCGATTCAATAGTGGAGTGTTTCACATTAAAAAAGAGGGTTCCTAACCGTTCGGATGGGTTGAAGTGCTTAGATGTGACCTTGAATGACATGTACAGAGACGTTGGTAAATTGGTCACCGGTTTGTGTTAAGTTTTCCGAACAAAGAATCTAGCTTGGTGTAACGTGGTCTAAAAATGTCATGGCTATGGCCGATTTTATTCAGTCACGAAGTACCATAATACCTGTTGGAAAAATAAATACCGAGCTTTTTCGAACGTTCAGTCAAGGACACCAACTTTGTGAGGTGATACAGTACAGGCGCCAAATTTTAAAGGTGTAAACCACTTGATTTCTCAATTGTGGGAACATCACTGTCATTCAAGCTTATGTGAAAATCCAGGGCCCCCTATGCAAGTTTGTCCAGGTGATTTTTCATCTTTACGTTGATAACACGGCTCAAAAAAGAAGCCATCACTTGGCATTGTTAGCACTTAAGCTGCGCTTGTTTTCCCGAATACCGAGCGTTTTGACTGAACCAATTTCGTGTGGAAAGCGTAAACGGAAAGCTGCTAGCGAAATCACTCTATGCTTTAGGCAGGTGAAGATCATTCAGTGTAGATTTTTCATTTTTCGACTCCATAGTTTGCCTAGGAGTCGCCCAATGTGAAGAGAAGTAAGGAGGCATTAGGAAGCCAGCGCATTTCATCACTGTATTTGACACTATTTCCAGACATTGAACAAGATAAGTCACTATTTTGGAAAAAAATGAGTAGATGTTGCAGTCTCCGACGTTCTTTCCTGTTTCGTCCCGAAGGATATGGAGGGACGATTCAAACGATCACAGAAAAAAGATTTGAACGTACCGTGGCAAGCGAGTCTTTGAATAGTCGTTGGAGGAACGGGCTCTTGGACAGTTGAATCATATTAGCCAAATCTGCGCTAAACGTGTCCCTGCTCTTGTCTAAGAAACCATCAACGTCGTAGTAGACAACACCGGCAAAGTGTTGTATACCGAAGCGCTAAAGTGACAAAGGAAACAGGGACACTTAACCGGTCAGGGGTTAGACAACACTGGTGACTGATCAGGTCGTAGAGCACACCATTCAGGAGAACAGTATACCACCTAAGGATTACAAACAGTTCCACCACCAAGGAAATCCAAGCTGAATTTGCCTCGCTGCAGGTCACTTGGTCTTTCGGTGCATTATAAGTTGTGTGAAAAAGAGACGCTGTACGCCGACCGAAAACTTTTGTAATCAGTCGGTTATCAGCCCAAAAATTTCCTCTTGTCCCCAATTTATTGATGGTCAAACTACGCTCGACAACGTGTGGGAAGCAATGTAAAAAGGCGAAATCTTCCACCCTTCACTCACTGGATGATACATGGAGCTACGTACGTAAGGCGAATACGATCACGACTTGTACCGTCTCGAAACAATAGCATTGAAAATACCCGTCATTTAATAGTAGAACTCAAAGAAGAAAAGTGTATCGGCTATGCTTACTCGACCAAAGTGCACTACATGAGCAGAACGCAGCAAATTATTCGAGCAAACTTAAATATTCCCAAAAGCACGTGAAAAACTCAAATCAACTGAAGACTTATCCTTGTCAAACTACTTCAACTAGCTAATAAAGCCTGGGCTCCGATGCAGTCACTAATAGATATAACAGGTACGTTCGTGTAAACTACTGAGAAGAAAATGCATTAGAATGTCTTTTGGTAACTCTAACGTACCCTGCAGATGTGAAGCGAGTTAGTCCGGGCAAGAAAGTGTTGAGAAAAATGTTACCAACTAGACCCTATTCTACCGTGGTCATCCTGTCCTGTGTGGGCCTATCTCGATAGAAAAGTGAGCAAACTGAATGCGAATCGATCAGCTTTAGAGGCCTCGTACATCTGGGGTGGTTTCGAGGCTCTTTATCCCACTTGCACCATACATACATATACTGTACATATACATACATACATACATACATACATACATACATACATACATACATACATACATACATACATACATACATACATACATACATACATACATACATACACATACATACTTACATACATACATACATACATACATACTTACATACATACATACATACATACATACACACGCATTTTAGTTATATGATTCCTTAAAATTAGTCTATCTGTAATCGAACTTCATGGAACACGAAAAGCTTTCAATATGGCCAATGTGACATCGTCATGTTGAAGGTTGAAGACAGTATACAGGGGGCCTCATAATAGACGCAAAGGAGGGATGACAAAATTTTTTATTATTAGTGGCTACATAAAGGATGTTTTGTGTGCAAGTGTTGGTATTTTTTTCTATCTACGATGGATGTCAGTACGCGCATTGAAATTGTGGAACCCTATTATTTTCTTAGTGAAAGCACCACCGCTGCACTTCGTGGTTACAAAACCAAACATGGCTCATCAAAGATCCTTTCACCGTGTCTATCATTACACGCTTGATTGCGAAATTTGAGTCCACTGGATCTGTATTGGATTTTCCTGGCAAAGAGAGAAAGTCTCTGAGTGATGAAAGAGCTCCCATTGTACAGAATGCCGTCGAGCAACTCCATTCCCAGAGCACCATGGCATCTTCGTCAATAACGCAGGTGTCTTAGTTGACCGGCATTCCCCGCGCCAGCGTGCATCGTATTATGAGACGCCACCTTCATCTCTATCCGTATCATCTGACTTTATTACGAAACATCACGGAAGCGACGTGTCACGTTCACTAACTGGCTGCTGGCCATTGAAGAAATCATTCTCAACATTTTATGGAGCGATGAAGCAAATTTTTCTGTGGATGGCATAATCAACAAGCACAATTGCGTGATATGGTGCCGTGAAGCTCCTCACGAGTACCTCACCCATAATCTCCATTCTCCTCATCTCTGTGTGGATGGGATTCTCCTCAAAGTGTCTCCTGCATACCTTTTTCTTTGATGCTACGGTTTTCGGCGACAGTTACCCCATATGCTGTAGACGCATGTTATCCCGCAACTCAAGCAGCACAAGAAGTCATCGACCGTCTTTCAGCAAGGTGGTGCTCCACCCCACTACTAAACCAAGTGAGAACTTACCTCCAACAGCAATTCTCTGATGAGAGTGTCACTGCTCATGGAATTCCAAACTTTTGGCCCGCTAGGTCACCCGAACTCACACTTCTGGATTGTTTGTTTTGGGGAATGATCAAGGCTCCCGATATCAATAAAAATAAACCGAAGAATTTGGTGGAGTTGAGAGCAAGAATTGAAGAGGAGTGTGCACGAGTGACGCCTGAAGAAGTTAAACATGCTGCGTCTCACATCTCATAGCGCCTCCAACTTGTTATAGAAAAAAGGGGCGGTGTTTTCAGCATTTTTTGTAATGCCAGTTTGTTTACAGTAAACCTCCATAATGCATGTATGTCAACATAAAAAATAATAAAGGTTTGGGTCGGTGTTAAAGTTTCGACATTAATATTATTGTTTGCGTCTATTATGAGACACTCTGTACATATAAATATATTTTGACAGCAGTCATCCACCGGTAAAATTTCACGGGAAATGTAAGTTCACGGGTAATTGTTGTGATGTTCAAGCATTGTCCCCATAGCTGTTTCTTGGTATACTGTAAGCTCCTAGCTAGCCCAAGTCTGATGAAACATTTATATGTTGTTAGTTTATGTCCTTTATGGAGAAGTCTAGTGATCGAATTCGGCACATATTCTGTCAGAGTAGGGTAGCTCGTTCTTCCTTTTCCTAGGCATCGAGATAAGTAGTCTTTTTAAAGCAGGACATATTTGGAAGACGTTACACACAAAAAATTGTTGCTTCATTCAGATTTCTTCTGCACAAACGTACATACACGCCGCTGAAGTTGTCCAATATCCTACACTTCCACAATTGCTGATGGTATATGCCACTTATATTAGTCCGTTAAATCTAAAGCCCTCTGTTGTCCCAAAACAACTAATTTAAATGCTGAGTGTTTAAAATCAGTCTATGCACACGGGGAGGCGATGCGATCAGATCAGACGACGACGCCTGTTAGGCTAACTGCTATGCAGATTGATCAACCGTCTTGACTGTGTAGCTCTTCATTTGAACAAGACGAAGGTTGAACGAGACTGGTGAGGCAAGAGCCGGGCCGTAAGCGAGCAGGCTGCCAGCTCTGGCATTTGGTACTTCTAAGACATGTAAAAACTGAATTTGCACCAGGTCACGAAAGCTCAGGTGCCCGAATGTCTTGGAAAAAGGTACCCTCAGTCCAAGCGTCACGCAGTTGGAGACGGTTTAGAGGTTTCAGTCCTAACCACTGAATTCTAACCCGCCGTAAAAAATGGCAGAAGTTAGAACGAAGAGCAGCTCAACTGAAACACACTGAAAACCTCACCACCAATAGATTTCTATTCCACTTATTTGTTTACCGACGGGACTCATACGGGCATAACAAGAAGGACTAATCTGAACTGCATTAAGTTTGTGTCCAATTCACACCACAGACCTTGAATGTGAAATCAGTTAAGACGACCACCATGTGAAAGCTTTCCGGGCAGTCTGCTGAGTATCAGTTCACTGGTCAAATCGGCCCACCGGTCAACGGTGTTGCGACAACAAGTTCAGATGAGCTCGAGTAAGGCGGTGTGATCTGGTGACCAGATAGTCAGGGGGTGTATGTGTAATGTCGGTAACAGATAATACCACATTGTCTTAGTCTGACAGCGAATGCCTCGCTTTTGGTTAAGGTATGTTTTGGACGCTTTGCAACGCTTTGAAATACTCGCATTCAGGCACAAATTCTAAGGAAGATTAAAGTCTACTTTGTCTGAGAACCCAAAAATGTTCTTCATGGGGTGAAGATGTGGTAATGAACATTCGTGTCCCACCATTACTCAACTCATGCTCCGCTTACCTGTTCAGCCGTTGACTGTGTACGGACGTACTGAGGATGATTGGCTTGAAGTTCATTCATTTTATGCAGTAAGCTACTGTCTGAACCTTGAGGGAACTGACATTCCTCGTCTATCAGAGCTAGTAAGTTCATTGGTTTGGCGCCGATCAGATTCAACGTGCTCTGATTATCAACAAAATCAATATGAGTCCATTCAATTCCCTCGGCAATGTACTCTTCCTGCTCGAGTTTGAAAATGTGCCGGACGAAGAACTGTTGCAGGTTTTCATTGGCGAAGTTGATACACAATTGTTCGAAGCTATATTAGGTACACAATGTGGATGAAACTAGGTGATGAGTCTATGAATTAATGCTGATGAAAATAAGGGTGACTTGTTCTTCAGGCGTGGGAAAATGAAATGTGAAAACATTATGCGGTTATCCCTCGAGAAGACATCATGGAGTAAGTTTATTGTTTCTCTATACTAGTCACAGCTTAAATTAAGTTGTGGCAGAGTAAGACCACTGTTCTGCTCCCTCTATAAGAGTGGCCTTTCTTCAGAGAACATATTATTTCACTTTTGGAGAAAGCAAAGTCTGCCAAAATCTCAAAGGTTAGAACAAATGGTAAGAGTGGAAGACTAACACGGGTACAGCGCTTGCTCCCGTAAGGCGATTGCGCCCAGGAAATTTAAGCTTCTTTGGTATCAGTAAGGAGAACCACTACAAACTGCCTCTTATCAGGGACCTCGTACTAAAGCCATATGTTGATCCATTGACTAGCTTTACAAACTGCCTAGGTCACAAACACTACTCAGCCTGGTAAGACTTGGTCGTGAATAGGTGAGCTGAAACAATACCAGCTTTAGGCATCAAACTAATGAGGATCAGTGTCGACGCAGCACCTGAGTAAGGAAAATAAGACCCTGCGTAGAAGCTAATTGGAAAAGTCCAATCACTGTAGAATTTTTGCTAATAGAATCGAAATACA
Organism: Opisthorchis viverrini; assembly: GCF_000715545.1. Classification (NCBI taxonomy): domain Eukaryota; kingdom Metazoa; phylum Platyhelminthes; class Trematoda; order Opisthorchiida; family Opisthorchiidae; genus Opisthorchis; species Opisthorchis viverrini. Next base: position 28,018 of record NW_008751998.1, on the reverse strand, counting down.
ATTTATAGCCACACCACTCTCGTTTGAACGGCCGTGTTCCTGTTCTGGTGTAATTATTCCACCAAAGGGAAGCACTGGACTCGAGTTTCGCTCTTATTAGAGCTCATCAGCATATCAAATCATATCATCACCATATCATATCATCATATCATCTATCACATCATATCATATATCATCATCATATCATCATATCATATCAACATATCAAATCCCGGCACGGCCATTGGATATGCACTGCTGATGAGCTCTAATAAGAGTGAAACTCGAGTCCATTGCTTCCCTTTGGTGGAGACTCACCGGAATAATTACGCCAGAACAGGAACACGGCCGTTCAAACGAGAGTGGTGTGGCTATGAACAGAATCGAAATGCGTATGTTGCGGTCCTAGTGCGAGGCTACAGCGCTAGATTTACGACAACGGCTGCTAAGCTCCACTGGTAAAAAAAAAGTACACCGTGCCCTGATTAGGCTATTCTACAACACAACCGTCCTCCCAAAAAACATCTCGTAGCGGTTCCACAAGATTTGATGTGGAAACAAATATTTTGGCGATGCTATCCTTCATTCGTAAAAAGGACCACCCATGGATTCCCTCAAATCCCAATTGGTTATTGTGGTACCAGTCAGGATGTAGAATCGTGGGAGTGAGTTTTCTTATATTCTGCTGCCAAATACATGCTTGAATTGCGCCGGAAACAATTTGGTCATTTAGAGCCCCAAAAACATTATTCACATCTATAATTAACGTGGATACTGTACGCGGAAAAGTCGGATATGCTTAATACAGAGGCCACTAAATGCAGTACTTACCTCGATGATGTGCATCACCGCATACAATGCCCCAGGAGAGGCTGCTCTATGGAAATTCTGCAATCGTACTCACAGATAGGTTTGTAAACGAACACAAACGCTTAAAGAAGACTCGGGAAGTAGATGGAATCCTGGGCAATATCGAGCTATATAGACTGTTCACAGTGGGAACACAGAGTTGGCGTTGTTTGTCCATAAGCCTGAGTCGGAAGAATTTTCGCTAAAACCACCTGTATGATTATAATCATGTCCGGTTTGGTGGGCCCATGTACACATGAAACGATAGTGGTTCAATTTAAAGTGTAGTCACATCGTCTGTTATGACAATATTGGATCAACGTTACGGTAATGATTATTCGTGTGCAGTCGGGATACTTGTATAGTGTCACATCTAGCCTCGTTTGAACAAGTTTCACTCTATCCGATCATTTCAAAGTAAAAGCGGATCTGGATTTTGAGCCCATCTGGAGTAAACCAACATGACCATGGATTCGAACCCCACAAATGGTATGTGCAGTCGTCATTTCGTCACTACTCTGCTAGTGTACAATGGACGAGCTAATCGTCCACTCCTGTATTCAAGGGATTTGTGACGGATAATGAATCAATTGTTATTCGGGGAAAACATCTTGAATCGATCAAAAGAAGAACACTACCTATTTTTACTGAATTTCTCAAAACCAAATATATCCAAGATTCCGATGGAACTACGACCAGAACCCGCAGAGGAGGAGGAATTCTTGGCGTCCGAAAATCTATTCCAGCAATGCGCGGATCCAAATTTCGACCATTTCATCCAAGGAGAGTGTTTCGTCTGATCCGGAGTTGTTGCTGGCGACTCATCAAAAACCATACCGGGACTGCCTGGTTTTGGAGTTGATCTCACGGCTTTTGAAGCCGATGCTCTTGATGGAGGTTTGTAAATAGCCGAATTGATTTTTCCCACTATCCAGACGAAGAGCTGACAGTAGATTGCCTTAACCAGAGCGTCGCGCACGGTCACAGCTGATGAAACAGACAGTGGGGCTGTAACACATTCACTACTTGTGAATAGACGCTTCGTTGTCAGTGAAGATCGCATGTCCTCTATTGGAACCTATGAGAGAGAGGTCAAGGGAAAATAGCTGAAGAACCGGCAGAAGCCCGTGAAATTTGGGTGCAACGAGGACAACTTGGTGACAATTCTAAATACAGAATGTCTGAAATGTATCATATAGGTCAGATTAACCGTGATCCACCCCGGCTGTGAAACGAGTACTTAAATCTCCTTTGAGTAAAGGTTACAGTTGATTAGGATAGGCTCAATGTCTCCTTGTGCCGTTTCGATAACATAATAATGGATGGCGTCACGTGATTATTCATGATACCCAGCAGCCCTAACTTGGCACATTCCGCACTCTGCATAGAAACCCTATGGTAAACCCCTATTTCCTTGACTCCACACCGACTAGAAAGCCATGCAGTGAAATATACCCTAAAGGAACTTGGTCTGGTTAACGCACTAACCTCCACAGATTTGCTAACATAAATTACTTTTGAGATTTTATTCGGTGTACGTTGGACAGAGTTCAAATGATCTGCACTCACAATGAACTTATTACCGAAACGGGGTTTATTACCAAAGTTCTTTACTAGGAATCTGCTACTAAGGCAAAATCTAGGAAGCCATGATAAGACAGAATGAGGAATCCTCATTTTCCTTCCAAAAAGAAACTCAATAAAATGCTGTTCAGAGGAGACAACTTCTACTTCTCTACGCGCTGCAAGAAACAGGTAACGCAGCACAACTAGGTGTTCACTTTCCTAGCACCCATCTGCTCAGTATGAAAGGTGAGAGAAGGATAGCCAGTCCACAGCTCACCAGTGTTACTCTTTTCTCATTATCGTTAATGTTCTGGGTCCTCTAGCACATGTGCAAATGCATTTATCGATATGAACGATGAAAGCAGTCCCACCAAATCGCTCAGCGTCATTGGTCGAGTTCCACCTATGCCTTCCTCGTCATCCGAAAAGGGCGCACCGGAAAGAGCGGAGACGATTATATTAAGGCACGCAGAATTAAAAAACTTACGCAGGTCAGCCGATTTCCCATCCATAAGTGAGACTCGGAAACTCAGCCGAGTGCACTGCTTCTCAGTTCGCCTAACTTTTACTTCCTATATTTGCATATTCTTTTAAACATAGGAAAGCTATATGTCGCATTATGCATACATTTCGGTGGAACTTGTCGGCCATAGCAAACAAACTCGTATGATTTCACTGTACCTTTAAAAACTTACATCTAGTAGCCTGGCTGCCATTTGAAGGTGACGTGAAGATTCCGCACTAATTGAGCTGGTATCAACTCCATTGCTTTGATCACCCTTGAAGCATATGTTTCCCAGATGGAGTATTGCCGCCAACAGAGACCAAATATGATCCATTTCATCTTGTGTGAACATCAAGACTCGCATTGCGGAGGTTACGTTCACATAATCGGTAGAATCTTGTCTGCTTTCAGCGACAGTCTCTCCCTGAGGGGAAGGATTTACGGGCAGTACATGTTAAAGTTTTGCCACATGTGTTCGTGAGGTTTCCAAACCAAAACTGTTACATGCGAATTCAAGTGCCGCCGTATTCTAACAAAAACTTTATCCAAACAAACGACTTGAGACCCGATTTATTCGATAGCATCAGAATCCAACGTTAACTGCAACCATCACCCGCTGTACAGTTGTCATCTCTCAAGAAATGGAAACAAAGGCAAACACGTCGGAGTGCCAACAACTAGAAACCTACCTCAAGTAGGCAACAAAAAATACAAGTCTCATTGCAGCCTCAGAAATCGCTTTCATGCGCTGTTTATCAGCGTTCACTATGATCGGTTCTAGGATGGTTATCAAGATGTCCCGAGATAAGTCTCGCCTTTTCAAATAGGTATTCTGACCATAGAAGACAGAGGAAGCATATGAAGGTGTTGATCATTCAGCACACGTACATTCAGCAACAATAGTAGATATGCCCCCTCTCTCAAATTTAACCAGATCAATGGGTTTTCACCAGCGGGTGTTGAAAAACGGATAAACGTGTAATCAATAGTTTGTCCTGATCCGTCTTTCAGTCTGGCATATGAAGACATGATGATAGACCAAAGATTGTAATGGCTGAATGTTATAGCGTGACTTGTGGAATTCGCACGCAATTCACTCGCAATCCTTCACTTCTCCTGGTGCAAGTATCCTGGTGAGTTTGTACTAAACAGTGAAGCACCAGACCCGAGTCTTGCACTTATAAGATCTCTTCGGTAGTGAACATCCTTGGTCCTGAGAGGTTTTGAACTCTAGGCATTTGAGACAATCGTGGTACCGCTATTTCACTAGAGCACCCTGGGCGCGCCTGAAATGTAGGCGCAAGTATCTACGCTTGATGGATGAGACTGGTATGCCTATCGTCTTAAAAGACGATTCAATGAATTAATTGACTGTGCCGACTGGTTCATCCACCTGTCAGAACCTCCCAATCAGTTAGCGTCAGGGGCATCAGGGGCAAGCTGGATAATATTCAGTTGGTTTTAGGTGGTTGCGGGATTCGTTTAGTTTAAATTCACGTCACTTATACTCTGCTCGTACATGTTTTGGTAAAAACGGAACTCCCCTCTGTCGATTAGCATTTTAAAAAATGTACGCTTTCACTGAACACTTCCAGCTTTTCTGCTATTTTACGGGTGCGATCTCTGCTTTTTCGCAAATGAGTTGCACAACCGCTCTCACCATATTTCGAAGGCTAACTGTGGCACTCCTTTTCAGAGACTTAATCGTCAGTAAGCCAGTGCCAACTTGATGATAGTGTTGTTGGAGCTGGTGAAATACATTCGACCTTGAAATTTCCGAGTCTGTTTTTCTATGGCTTCTGATCAAAACGTCAAAGGAGCTGCTTAAGTAGGAAATCGCATTAGGCGACGATGTTGGAATCCCTGTTTCCTCCTGCCTTCCGTTAACTCGATAAACCACATAATGCAGACTGGTGGTTATATGTTTACGGTTCGAAAAAAACGGTTCCCGATCCTTTGTTGATGAGGATTTCAACAAAATGAACCATGAGCACAGGTAACATACTACCAACAAGGTTGCTGAAAAGTCTTCGAGAGCACACGATGGTTCCACTCTTCCTGGAGCTTATCCAATAGGTACCGTCTCCGGATTTCCATCAACCTTATGTTCCACTTGAGCCCGAAACGGACAGAATCATCCGACAATCCTCGTTTGCACACAAATTCAGTTTTAAGGGAAGACTCGAATGAATCTAGCCGAACCTCTAGTTTATGAGGTTCTTCAACTGGATGTGCTGCATGGAGTCCGTCTGATAAAAAAAGCGTTCAGCTGTAGCACCCTTCCGGTGCCTAGCTGCCATGCCACCCGAAGGAAGCACGAGGGCTGGGATACTGCCAGGTTGCCCAAGCCTAGACAGGGGAAGTCGAGTGGCGGAGGACGGATTCAAACCACGGACCTTTCGGTCAGTAAATTCGCGCTCTAACCACTTGGGCCATCTCGCCCCGTCTGATACTTCATCTGGAACGATATTCGAGATTTTGTAGTATACTCTCTTGAAGGAACATTGGTCACAAGATTGCTGCAGCCTTGTGAGTAACGTGTTACGTTTGGACAATTTACTGCGATATCTCGACTGCTGTCCCAACCGAAACAAGAGGCGCCGCTGTTCAATAAATTCAGTTTAGAACCTTCATAAATGGGAGATTCAGCTGGATTCAGTTGGGTCTCCGCCAGAATCAACTTACCAGGCAAACGAGAGTAACTGATGAGAATGAACCCTGTTTGTTAAAAGGTGGTGACCGGTACCATGATCTTTGTTCGGCTTAAGCTTGAGTAGGTCTCATCGTGAAAGTTCATCTTCTCAAGGCATTTTTTGTTGGTTGATTGGATTATAACTAGCTTCTAGGATGTGAACTCAGTCTTCTTTCGCTGCTTACAGCAACACTGATAGATCAAGCGCTCTGTCTACCTAAAAACACTTTTGATGCACCAGTGTGATTTAATGGTTCCTGTTTGTTGTTTACTGAGTTTTTGTTTGTAGGAATGGCTAAGGAAGCAGGACACCTGGTAACCCTCAGACGTGGTTTTAAAAAACATGCATTACTCTGATAACCCTTTCGTTAGTATATCAAACTCTTTGCATTAGAAGAGGCTAGTAGAAACTGATCATTTTTCGGCCTATTGGTTGCATGAGCGATCGATCACAAGCATTGGTTTTCTGAGCGCGTCATTAATTCTGGTTTGAGATAATTCGGTTTTTATTTTAAGAACTATTGTTGTGGCAGTATATATTTCACAGCACATCTTATAGCCCAAGGCAATATACTTACTTGCGTTAAATAGTTGAAATCTCTCGCGTGACTCAGCCCAAGACTTTGCTTCATTGTTGCGGGCATACCGGCCAACATGCAGTAGAAGACGTGGTAATTTCGCTCACCTGGTGCTTGAGTCACAATTCGAGACTTTTCCAGCAAGTATTGCTCAATGCGTGCACTGACAATGGTGCCCCGTTCTCGATTGAAATGTATTTCTATATATTTGCCAAATCGTGAAGAGTTGTCATTGCGGATCGTTTTGGCGTTCCCAAAAGCTGTGGTGAGAAAGCAAAGTATGTTTACAAGGGATATTCAATGCCCCACAAACATGTAGTTTTTGCGAGCTTCTCGTCCAATCAGCAAAAAGGCAATACTAATTTGGGATAAAGTGTAGTTGCACGAAGTATCGACCACGTGATGCTTATCCACAAACATGGTTCTTTGTATAGTGTTATTAGTAAGTCGTATTGTTACGTTGAAATTTCCTATGATACCTCACGTATGAACACTCATAAATGTTCTTGCCTGCGACACTGTGAACAGAAAACTCACCTTCCATGATCGGCGTTGAATCAAGAATTTGTTGTTCAATCCATGAGTGCTGTCCACTTACCGCAGCCAAAAATTGTAGCAGAAGCTTTGTGCTTTCTGTTTTACCGGCCCCACTTTCTCCGCTGAAAATCGGGGGAACCAAAGCAATCATAGGTGGACTCATTTAATAAGGTCAAGTCTGAGCGGTAGCTCAACAGAATGCAATAATCTGTCTAAAAGCGAATTCGTCCCTATTGTTTGGGTTCCGCCGAGAGTGTGCGAAATGAAAAGTGCTCTTAGAGTTAGGTTTTGAATGGAAACTTTGACCAAGACTCTGGTTCTAGTATTTACTAGATAGCTGTTTTTTTGGCATATCAGTACATGAGTAAACCTGCTACAGCGTAGCCATGGTGCCTCGTTCACTTGCCAACGGGTTTAGCCGTTTGATCTCCACTTGACCGAATCAGCTTCAAGCAGCAATGGGCCTCGTATGAGTTCTAGGGCTGGACTGGATGCAGCTGAAAAGTAAACTTCAAATTAGTCGATGGGTTTCTAGGAAACTGCCGCTGAGTCATCTACCAATTATGACACTAAATATGCGCTACTGGTTAGTCCGTAGGAAAATTCATACGGTAATTATGTCTGGAACTTACGTTAATATGCCAAAACTTGAAAGGATCAACAAACGATGCAAGTGTGTGGATGGTAAACGTGCAACTGGTGCCATGCTCCTTGTTGCATCATCACATTCATACCGGCTGGTGGGCCTGTCCTATTCCCTCGGGTCTACTTTCCCCCCAGATCTATTCAGCTCTGAGCAGACGTACAACGGTCTGACCGATTCGCATGGTGATCAGTCATTTTCTGGTCAAGTACTGAACTCCATATCTACATCCATGATGAACTTGACGACGCGCTCAAATTCTACATGGGATGTTCTTTCGACAGTTTCCTCTCGCATTCGAACAAAATGGAACAAAACTCGAAGTCATCAAGTTGTACCCAAGACAAAGAGAGCCGCCACTGCATTTGAAAATTCACCGTTTGTATACATAAGTCTTTCCTAAACTTGAACTAAGTCGCCCTGAATATGAATTTTGAGCTACAGTCTGATGTTAAGAAAATCCTCTAATAGTTACCGTGGTCGGAAGAAAACTGTTAATTTTCTAAATAAAATGAAATGCCAGTAGCAGAACTGATAGGAAGTAATTAGTATTGTGGTGAAAAAAATACTGCGGAGAGAGAGTAAAGGATATCCATCGGCCCTTCACAAGGACGACCGAATTAAATGCTCGGTAGGTGTGGTCGCTCTCTACTCATCATCAACATCATCGTCATCATCAACATCGACAGCAAGACATCAGTGTTCAATACTAGCCAACATGTGAAATCAAACCAAAGGTGGGGTATGCAACTTGAGCATTTCTTTTTATGTTCTCACTGATAATTTTACTTAATATATGAGGAACGGAACGATGTAAAATTACCCCATCGTTTGCCTTAATCCTAAAACCTAGGGTCGTTCGAAAGCCCAATACAACTACAAGACGGATAAAATGGAACAGGGGATTGCGGCACGAACAGAGTCAAATGACACTACCAGTGATGGTAGGATGGGAAAGGATTCTGTGTTGCAACAGCAACAACAACAACAGCCAACAACAAAAGGATTGCCTGAGCGGGCATCCCCAACGCTGCCGAAATCTCAACAGGATCAAATGGATTTCAGTCTGTCTGTGGCCCCATCCACTGTGTCGCTGGATGAACAGGCTATCAATGCTGTAGGTTCCCCGAATTCCCACATTATCTGATTCATTCACATAAAACTCCTTGTCTGATAGTGATTTGTTGCACTCTGCGCTCTCTCATGCTAGATGTTACTGTTCTGCTATATCAGATGTAATTATCATCATCATCATCATCATCATCATCATCATCATCATCACCATCATCATCGGCAGCATGGCATTAGTGCTCTGCTTCGCTGCCGTACAACCATGATTTATTTGAAAGCCTTTTTGTAAAGAAAAGAATAAAGGTGGACGGGGAAGGGACTTAGTGTTAGCTTACCGCAAGCATTCCGAGGTACCTATACCTCCAGGCACTAACTCAGGCGCTCTGGATAGAAACTGACAACAAGATCACCACTGACATCGGTTGGCAGCCATATCTTGTAGTGTCTCCAACCAGGCACAGTACCTGGTTGTCGCTGGTATGTAACACGACTTGCAGGAAGCAGGCAATGACATCAGCATGTAAGCATGTGATTTATCATTCCCGATGCGTGCCACCTTATCAAAAAGCGCTGCAGTTCTGCAGACCAGGTAACCATAAATCGGAAACTTACTCTTTACTCGTAAATACCTAGTAGGTTATTAGGAAATACTTTGCAGAGGGTAGAATGTCTGACACAATACTAAAATATTGGCGGTAATTTGTGAACGTTATGCGTATGACGCGGATGGTGCAAAATTGCTCTGATTTGTCAATGCTTATGTTGTTGGGTTAGGCCAGTTTTATGTATTTGTGTGAACACGTGCGCTCTCTAGACCATTCAATACTGCTCGTCTTACCTGATGATGATGCACTGGTCTTGATTGTAACGCCTCATATGGGCGTAGGCATTATCACCGATTGCAAACAAGTGTGGTGGGAGTTCCCCAATCTTTCGTTTTCTGTATGCCCGAATCGTGTCCGCTGTATAGATTGGCAAGACTTGGTAGGGGTTCAAAGCCACGAGTATAGATCCAGTGTAGGTCTGCGAATCAACGGGAGAAAAATATTGTACTTCTGACTAGGCTGTTCTTGAGGCACGCAAACTCTAAACAGCATAGCTTTTAAAAATTTCGATTCAATATCAGATTCAGTGTTGGTAATTACTGTTGTACACTCAAATCGATCACTGTTTTACTGTTTCTGTGTTGATTTGTCCCCGCTATAGAAAATCTGTCATGAAATCTAGGCGTATGAATGACAGCGCGGGCCGCATTATACATGTTAGAAGTTTCATACAGTGGCTATCCCTAGAACAATGTCTTATTTGTGAAATGTAATTAACCATATTGTCAAAAAGCCGATGCTAGAAATTCCAAAGAGCTGTGAAGGAGGGTAAGCGGAAAGATCGCATTGGAAAATTTCAACTTCAACTCACTGAAATCTTTTCCTGTGGACGCTTCACCACCAAGCCAGGACGGTTTGTGCCGACTGAAGAAGTGAGTGACTATTGTTTTCTAAACCTCGATTTGAAGCGCAAGCCTGTAGCTGTTCGGACTGGTTTTTGAACATTTCTACTAGGAGTGGAAGTGGTTAAACCCTTACCCGCCTCATCATTTTATGAGCAGTTCTCCATTGTCCCGACCACTATGGTGCCCATTCCTCACCCAGCGGAAGACAAGCTGTGACGCAATTAGGTATCACAAATAATGCATCCCCTCAACTGAAACGCAGGCCGAAGGCTAGTTACCTGTCCACCATGGCTCAAATCGGTACTGCATCGGCACATAATGACGCTGGGTGAGATTCAAACTTTAGGCACCATACTATAACTAAGTAAGCGGTCTAAAGAGTATCCGAATAGGGTGAGCCTGGGACCATTGAAAGCTGATTTAACGAATGTGTTCCCTGCTTTACTAATACGCCTTGTACTATCTGGTTGGGGAAAGATGTCCGCTGGTCCAATTTTCGATGTCAGATTTGTTCACACTACTATTACTACTATTGACCCACGGTAACTCGCTAAACTCCAGGTGTACTATGCGGTACGTAATCAGTTACTATTTTATTGGTGTCTTCTTTGCTAGTAAATGCGATGCGTGCAAAATGAAGCAAAATCTACTGTTCTCTGAATAACAATAGAATAGATTTTATTTCAAGTATTATCTTCTTCGGTGAAGGATGGTGATGGCCACCATGCAATGTACGTTCATTTGAAACCCTACAACTTTGTAACTAGTCTTTAAACTAGCGCATACTTTTTAGTGCACCGTTTCTGGGACTTAGGTTCAAATTACTTGGATGAATACGGCTGACCCCCATGATCGAAACTTGATTGATTTTGGAATATTAGTTGCCTTACTCTTGGTTTGAAACAGATTTTCAGAAGTGCTACCCGGTTGGCCTAATTCACTCCTATAATTAAAATGACAAGGATGGTTGCATTTGCCATTAAAAGAAGCTCGTACAGCCCTGCTTGAAGCAGATGGCAGCGCCATTTCAGAATCCGCCTTCAAGTTACTGGATCCGGTGAAAGACGAAATCACTTCGCGAAATGAGAAGGCCAGGAGAGCGTCTGCTAATCCTCGACATTTGTGGAGCCGACGTGACATCAGCTTGACTGTCAAAGGCAGCTGCGTGTGGAAAGCCTTTGAAGGCTCTCCGTGTTTTACCATAGGCGCCCTCAAAGCATTACGTGAGTCTGAAAGGAACGCCAGATGAGTGATACTGAAGTACGTCAGATGGTCTTCGTAAAAGTACATTCCCCTTCAGTTGATCAACTGGTCAAACTCCACAGTTTATGCTGGTTAGTCCATGCACTTCGTATGCCAGGAGAACGTTCGCCTCGCAGGGCCGTCTTTGTCCAACCTCTTGTTAGATGGAGACAACCGAGAGCTCGCCAGCCCATGACTTAACAACGAAGCTTTAAAGTCCTTACTAGTCAACCCATTTACGCTGCCATGCCACACCGGACAAACATAACAGTTGGAGGTCAATGAACCGAACGGGCCATGGCCTCCAACACATAGCCCCCATTCCCTTATTCTCCGTATCCCCGGTGAACGAAGCTGGAACAACTGCGCTTTGACGCACGGCAACTAAACTTGGAATTGACTTCTCACTTATCGGATTTCGTTAGTTTATTTCACTCACCCTGACGAACGTAATGGAACACGAGCAGATGTTAATGCTGAAAGAGTCTATAGCAGCGGACAGGTTTCATTGGATGAGGCGAGATCTGTTTGTCCTAAATAGGATAGTTTGGAAATATATTTTTCGCGCAAGCAGGGCCGAGGTATAGTTTATAGTATGACTCCGTTACGGTGTTATTGTTCCTGCAGCATTTGAGACACTATCTGTCAGGAAAAGGTTGGTAGCTCAGGTAGGCTAGATGGTCGCTGGCTGGTTCGCTGAGCTGAGCAATTTGATTGCAAACTTTTCACCACCAATCGAGGTGACATCATCAGTGCGTTATTGAAGGGCGTAGTTGTGCGTAGCGGTGGGTTAGTGGTTGTCAGGTCAATAGGTCAGTGACAGTCATGTTCGTATATTAGGATTATTGAACAGGAATCCCATAGTTTAGTGAAAGACCCCTGCTGTATACAGTTAAGACCTCACACGGGAAGCTGTCTGAGTTGAGTAGTTTTCCTGGAGCTTTTCGGGTAAATTTTACTTCAAGTCACCCTGAAGAAGAAATCCAAGTGATGTGAACAGATTCAGCCGGGTTCCAGATGAGTCTCCCGCAAAACCAAATCGGTTTGAAAATGAGTATATTTCACTCAAATCACGTCAAGCGAACAAGTGAAGTTACTAGCCACGGTAACACAGAAGAAAGAACATAGCAACGAGCAGATGTTGTGTCATATCTCCGGGTCATGACAATGTAGCTCTTGGCACTGCAGTTAAGTTTACTCTCATGCAAAACCTTTACTACTGCATACTTCGAAATTCTGCACCGGTGAGCTACCTGATCAAGCCTTAAGTGTGGAGTTTCTTCCGCTTCACAGACGTTGATATCAGTCGAGTATTCAATCGTAACAAATTGGGGTCGACCGGTCCTTCTTGTGTCACACAGGTTCCCAACTAGTATAAACTTCGCAATCAGTCTCCTGAAATATCCTCAGCAATGGATTGTACACCACAATATAGACCATGGAAACATCTGTCGACAGCAGCTGTGTTGTGTCCGCAGTCAGCATAGTGATTAATAGTTAGAACACGTGGATCCTTTGAGAAACATGCCGGACGAGCATCTATGATTGAACTATCGAGGTCTGTTTGTTTGCCATTTCGTCGATGCTTGAGGAATGTAATCTGGAGAAGTAACTGACTGGCGGACACTTCACTGATCCGACTTTCATTGACGCTCACGTCGACAGCCTAATATCCAATAAAAAAAACAAGGTTGTCTGACTCGCTCTGCTTGCAAACATTCGCGACCGCAAGGGAAGCGAACTCTTGTGTCAGTTACAGGAAGAAGACTGACAGTCCACCGTTGCGTCCCCACTGCACATGAAGACCACCGACAGCCATAGATCACTCGGCTGTCGAACTTGGTTAGACTTCGCCACCTTTGCTTGTATGTGCACGCTCACCGCTGATTCCGCACTCCGCTTGTTGAAGCTGCACTGGTTTGCCTACCGCACGTTCTGATTGGACGCACCATGCGCCTCACTGCCAAACTCCGTTGCTCGCATGTGCTTCCGCGCCCAAGGCACGAGAGGGGGGTAAGTTCACCTGCCCGTCGCAGGAAGCCAATAAGAGTGCGACGCTAGTCGCATCTCATGCGGTGATGCGCGCACCAATTATATATGTGCGCGCGAAAACACCCGTGAGTATATGCGACGTGCTGATTGGATGACCGGGAAACTGAACGAGATTTTCGAATTTTGAGGATGCCGTATTGTCACAGCAGGCCAAATTAGGCACAATTGGCTAATACTATTGATAATAATTAGGTTATATGTAATGCACCACTCATGAGGTTGCTGAAAATTCCTTGAAGAATTTTCAGCGCATACATGTATCGCGACATCTCGAATATCGTACCAAATGAAATATGAGGCGGCCTGGTGCAGCACATTCAGTTGCCTGGAAACATCACAAACAAGAGATTCATCTTGGCTCCAGATTAGTCTCTCATAAAACCATACTTGTTTGGGAGTGAGTGTATTTCGCTAATAATTAGGTTAAATGTGGTCCTCGGCTCATCCACCACCGACATGCATTTCCATTTTTCGATGTTATGGCAACTAAGACCAACAGCGCAACAGTGTACAGCAAGATTGGCCATCAACATTGCACAGCACGACAGTCGGTTTCTGACAACGCTCCCGCCACTTGAGTTCATTGATCTGCTGACCAGATGATAAACTACCATAGCTTTACGTTGCTAACTAAACATAATACATACTACTGAACTGTTCACGCGATTTGTGTTTCGCTACTTGAATCAATCCAACTGTCCTTTCTTTTTTCCTCTGATCAACTCTTCATGCTCAATGCCGGCGGCGCAATAAGTCTCCTCCTCAATGTGACCACCCGGAGGGGCTCACACACTTTGATTCTGCTGCCATGTAAATCAGTTGCGTCGCTGGGCAATTCAATGAAAATAGGCGTGGTGAATTTTACAGATCCGTGGTAGAGATCAAGTGGGTTTGGTAGCAACCACTTATTTTACCCAGCTGGTGAGATTTGTAAGATGAATCAGTTGTTACAGCTCGAATTTATTGACCGGAAGGTCCGTAGTTCAAATCCGACCTCTGCATCGGGGAACCTAACAGTATCCCAGCCCTCGTACTTCCTTTTGGTGGCATAACCGTTGGACACCAGAAGAGTGCTACAGCTGGACGATTTTTCATCCAACTTGCATTGTGATATGGTATCCCAACCAAATCCAAAGCTCTGTTATTAATATAGGTGGGTCACCCAATCAGCCTAAATAGGTGACAACGATTAATCGCAGCTTGCTTCCACACGCAAACCAGTTTTTACTCCGTAATTAGCTACCACGAATCCCACCATCATTTGTGAACCGAGTTTATCTCGGCTTGTTTTGCTGAATGCATTCGGGGGACAGGATAGGGCTATTCACTGTATGAAGTTGCCCCTCCGGTTGTCAATGATTATGGATTTTACTGGTAGTGTCCAGTCCAAGCCCGGCTACTATTTACAGCTCCCCCAAAATATGTTTATCATTGGCTACCTTGTCTCAAAATATGAACTGCGTGATGTACGTGATGTACGTGTGTCCGGGAAGAAATGTAGGACGATACACACTAGTAAGAAAGTACGCGCTGTCGAATATTTTGACGAATATGTAAACCGCTAGCTTGTGCCATATACTCCTATCAGGTTCATGGATTACGTCCCTTAGTAAATCACCCGACTGTCAAGGCAACTGAAACAAGCATGGTTATTCTAACAGGTATCGTAAGGTGAAATTCTAATTTGCACTGCGTTAAGTACTAGCCAGCTTATAGGTAAAACAGAAAGATAGCCATTGAATTTATTGATCCCAGTCGGCGATGCAAAGGGGATCGGATAAATAGAAACACTCAACGGGTACATCGCTCAACCTGTCCGGCGAGCCTGAAGTCATCCTAGTGGACTATGTTGTGCAGATGTTACACTTTCACGCAGTTGAAAGATCCTCTCTAACAGACTGAAGTTCAGCTTGTGGCACTAATTGGTATGGAAATAATCGAAATGATAAACTAACGACGGATGGAAGTCGGTAAGTTCGGCACAGAAATTGATCTTGATTTAAAAAATCAGGACATGGCCGAAGTATGATTGTTTCGCGAACCTCAATGAACAGATGCATACGAAAGACTGTCTGAGGATTGGAGACCTGGAAACGCGATGGTTCACAGCAGTACATATTTTATTGAGCAACTCAAGGTCTGTCACCTTATTTCAGAAGCGGAGGTGACTATCCTTTTTATACATGCAACTTTGGTTCGTACTGTTGGGAGGAGAACTGAAGAGCTCAACGGTCACGCCGATACTGCCAATGTCCACATGTGATACTGGGTTGGTTCAGTAGAGCCAGATGAAAAGTTACATTTAGTTACATTCTTGGTGCACACCACTGGACGTTCGTAAAAGTACCTAGTGCCATGACACGATGATGGTAAGTCTTCATACGAATGACCATAAGAAACTTTAGCGATTCCGCATTTGGTAATGTGATGGAATTTTGTGAGCTAAGCTGAAGAGAGCCATGTGGCGACTCAAATCCTTGCAGGAACGTTCAGCCAAAATCCATATTGGCCGGTTGAAAGCCAGTGTATCAAATGACGCACATGAGATCACCACGTGCAAGAAAATTTCCTGCTAACAAAGAACGGAAGTCAGGTTCAGCCAGACTCTTCGGTGTGGACAGACAGAGGGACAAAAACAGCCACACTCACATCCGGGTTCCAATGTGCAAATCGCTCCAACAGTATGGCGCTAATTCCGTCCTGCTTTGCTGCGCCGACCATCTGCTTTCAGAATACTACTGTTCTAAAGATGTAACAGTTGTTCTAAATTGATCATTTGTTTACTACTAACCAAGATACACTGTTGCTCCACAGAAATAAGGAAGCCATCTGCAACTAATGAATATCGGTTCCAAAACTTTTCCATAATGATTAGCTAGCTTATAGATGGTTTCCACGCTGGTGAAGCGTATTCGGGAGTGTTGAAAAGGGACTATTCTCTCCCGTTGCTTAAATTCTCTTCAACCTGAAAGTGTCACTGATGAGGAAGATATTCATGAAATAAACCAGGAAATTTAACGCTCCTACCACCCTGCTACTTCTTTGTTGGTGAATTCGGCTTCCTCTTTGAACCAATGTTGGGTGCATAAGTTTGGTGAAGAGAAATTTCTCACTGAATCTTGCATGCATGAATAAATAACACATTACGTTATCTAATTTCAGCCACATATTGACATTTTTAGGAAAGTTCTAACAAGCGGACGAGAAAAATTCATTTCAAAAGGGATTGTTAATTGCGTCTGAGAACAAGTCAGCATAAGCCTGTTTGAAAGCAACCTAAAACTTACGTAAATTTTGTTTTGTTTGTATCGAATATGTAAATTTCTTAGTATGCCACCCTCGTTCAGTTCACCTAGGGCGATCATGTCGTCAACTCCATCCACGGACGACGGATGCATTGGCTTTAGTTCTGTTTGTTTGGAGACCTTCACTACCTTCAAAGATAAAAGCAGGTTAAAAACACTTAAAAACCATGAGATACAAAAAGAAATGAAAAAACTTAATCGATGGTTTTCTGGGTCGTCGCCACAATGTTTCCTGTGAACTATACTCGCTGAAACGTAACTATAGACGGGTTAACGAGCTTGAACCGATACACTGCTTTCAGGTCCTTAGTAGTAAGTAACCAAAACTTGACCAAATCACGTGATAGTAATCCGTCTTTTACCCTACTCCGGCAGGTTAATTCGATCGGACGGAAGATACAATCCGTTCTTTTTCTTTCAACCTACAAGTCATTAACTTCGGTCGCCTCCGACAAACCATGATTTTCTGTTAGGCTGGTGCCACAATTTTCGCTCACATTTGGGGTTTATTCAAGCTGATCGCAGTTTTAGCTTGATCATGCCTGTAGTGTTTACGACGCCCAAACATTGTTCAGGCGGGCTTTTGAATACCCTTAAAAATCTGAGGTATCCTCACAACGTTATCTTGCCATCGCACGATCACTTGCCTTATCTTGGTGATTTACTGTAAAGTGCGATTGTGTTTGATGGACCCAATTTGCCTCTTCAATCCGTAAGTGCATCACAACAATCATTAACAGTTGCCGATAAAGCCTCAACTGCATAGGTTGACTCGTTAAGATCGTTTTAATGACCATGTGGCCAGAATAAGATTTAGGTGTTCAGGGTCAGTCAAACTCGGTAAAGACTACTGTGCCTAATGGAACAATAACGTCTGTGCCATTTTATCAACTATCATAATACAGCGAGATAAACGACCATGTTCCAGACAGAGATTATGCATAAAAATATAAAGTTTAGTTATCTTGGTTATCATGGGTTTTACGCTGTTCTCGGCACATCGTCTGTCCATTTGCATAAATGCGGTGTAAGCTATCCAAGCTCACCACTTTCATTCCAGACTTCCTTTTGACCGATCGTGTGTTTGATGAACCGGTAACACAATTTTTCACACTTTTAGGCCTCATGATCCCAAAATCCTCCCCAAAATTTTACGGAAATAAATTTCCAGTGTCCAATACTTGTTCCGCAGTCAATAATAATTGGCATTATTCCGAGTTGTTATTCGACCTATGTCCTAGTATCAAGGAGAGACAAACTCATTGTAACCGCACCCCACTCAAACAGGGTGGTGACAGATCGTTTTTAGAAGAAAAAAAGACTTACTTTTCCATCATCATCTTCGACCAGAAATCCATCAGATTGTACTTCTTTGACTACGCCGCCAATGGGTACGGCAAATTCCGAGGGTTTCTGTGGTGGAAGCCATACATAGTCCCCCTATTGGAGTAGAATGGGTTGGAACAGCGAAAGTCATTGTAGTACATCAGGTCTGAATGGAATCTGACGAGGGCTTGCGCAGCAATCCCCTTCTAGCAATCCTCACTTTAAATGATCCCCACCCTAACATGAGAATCGCAGCCGGTGCGACATACTTCCTTCTAGAATATGAATCTAGTAGCTACGTTCAGATGAGCTGATAGAGAGAAAATACTGTATTCGACAGCTGTCGGTCTAGGTCAGCAGTGGAGCCTCAAACCCCACACGCAGTCTATTTGTTCACCTCAGTCTATATCTGATTATACCTGCTGATGAATATTGTTCTGACGTTTATTTGGCTATGGTTCACACACGCGTAATCGCCATACAGTGGTTGTAGCTGCCGCAGTTTCGTTCACCGATGATTGGGGGGGGGGTAGGTAGCTGCACATTGCAGGCGGGAGATGATAAATTGGTGCATAAATCCAGCACTGTCAGTGGGCTGTCAAGTGGGGGGGTTGAAAAAGGAGCTATGCACTGAAGGCAATAGCTTGGATGTGCGAGTGCCATTGAGGGCGCGAGTGACAATGTCTCTAGCCATTGATGTGGCCCGTCTTGGGGTCCCCATTCAGGAAGACGGCAGTGACTAGCGTAGCTGAGTTTGCTGGTAATGGCTTTCATATCGTTGCCAAGTAGTTGTTTGACCGCCTCTGGCTCTCTTCCACCCTTCACGTGATTGTGCGAAAAGAGCCCCTCGAGGAAGTCATTCGACTGGCATACGCAGCACGTGGCCAAGCCAGCGCAACCTATGCAGTATGATCAGTTCATCAATCGAGGATGAGTTATTTCTCCCGAATACCATTCAGTGTATGTACATCTGGTCCTATTTCTCAACGCATGATCTAAAACTTGCAATTTGTGTAGTATCTAGTGCCAGCCGATAAATTCCGCGGTTCGCCATCACTCGACCTTCGACTTCTGATGGCTTCTCGGTATGGTTCAGTCCTAATTCGCCTGAATTTACGGCTGGTTAGTTGAGTTTTTTATTCGTCAAGCATTTTCTTTCCGCCGAAGTTCAAGTCGCTAGTAGACTCATCCCCTTGCAAGCAACGCAATATTATCAGAACACTACATTCTCAGAATGACGATGTCGTGGGACTGAATTGCCCTGAGTTATCATTTAAGCAGCAAAATCAAAAGGAATGCGCTGCATGTTGGAGATGTGTCAATGTGGTAATGAAAAAGTGCTCATATTACCACATTTCCCGTATATACACTACCCTGATCGTTCCCTGTATGAGTTTCAAACTTCAGCTGCATTTTTCCGTACAGCTAAAATCCAAAACTGATGTTAGGCTGATGACGCTGGCGAAAAAGGTTCTTCAGTAAAAGCCGTACTGTGCAAATGACCGTTACGTTCAAGGGCTGTAAAGAAAGAATTCATCCGTCACTCACCAGATGAAGAACCAGCATTGTGAGCAGGCTGAAAATGAACCAAATGTAAAACTGAAAATAATATTGAGCCACCTGTTTATTGCACACCACTAAATTTATCTGGAACAAACAGAACTCATCATACGAACCATTACAAAAACAAACAATGGAGGACACTGCACATTCCATCTTGCTGCGTTTGATGTAACCATGAGTCATCGTTCCGGAAGGGCTTGTTAAACCGCTTGTTTGCCAGTCGAACCTAGCAAGGTGTATTTACTGTGCTGATACACTGAACTCTGGACTGCAGCACGTTGCTAACATGCTCCGAGCCAATGGCTATCCGGAGAGATTTATAACCCAGAATTTCCGATCACCCTATCCAACCGCCTAGCACAACCGTTGGATTTACCGTATAAAGGCGATCTGTTAGCAGACATGGTCGATCGCTGCTTGTTTCAATCTCGTTTCTGGCTGGAACTGTGCTGTCTTGGTTTGCAACCAATCCTTCGCTATACCTAAACCTCAAAGACAAGATGCCAGTCCCCACCCAGAATATGGTTGTGTATTTTTACTCCTGCTGTTGTGCAGTGGAGTGTGTTGGGCGCACGGCACGGCAACTTACTGAGACAATACATGAGACCCAACAGTTCAGCCAAAGGCTCAATTGCATCCCACTTAGTTGACACCTGGCTTGCAGTCATTCCGAATGAGCCACTTCATTTCACTTACTGCGTATCCAACAGCGTTGCTTGACTATAGCCGAGGCAATCGCTATACGTGCTGAACCCGGTTTTATGTTGTCAAAAACGTTTCGTACGAACGGTGTGTCTGCCTTGGTCGTGTGACACGAATATACCGGCCAAGTCACTTAACTGCCCGCTAGACTGTCTCGCAGCATCCAACTAGATGCGACGTGGAGGTTCAGACAACCAATGATTCTTGTCTCCACCATTACATTTCTTTAACCAATCTTCGCTGCGTATTTCATTTCTCGCTCCTGTTTTAACCATTAAATACGTGCTGATCTGATGAGAAGCTCCCGAAAACATTGATGCTCACTACTGTTCTTGTTCAAACTATGGGAGTATTTAGGAAGTTATTGTTCACGTAGGACGCTTTCCACACGTACGCTCCACAGTTTCTCATGAAAATGTGCGGGAAACAGAAAACCCTTTTCAAAGTGTCTTAGTAGGCGTATTTTCTATCACGTATTGCCAACGTCTTAGTATGCTTACAAGCCCCACTATTTCGGTAGATGACCCCCGTTTCACCAGCCATCGAAATGTAGATTTGGCGGATTTGCATTGATCTGCATAAACTGACCATTAAGCGTTGATTTTTCGTAGCAGTGAACTTGTTTCTTTTGACTGCAAGATATGAATATGCACTCCATGAGTTTACTATGCAGCTGTATCCTACTAAAAGTGACAATGTACACCAAGAAGTCCCGTGTCGATTTTCACTTATTTTGTTGAAGGAAATTCGGCGAAGAATCTCCAACCTGTTAATTCACAAACGCAAAAACACATACCCTAGTTTGCTTTGGGTAAAGATGTTTTCCGAAAAAGTCCCCGTTGAGAAAGCCAGCCTGAGACATGTAGAACTGGAATGAGCGCGGCACNCGGCTATTGGATTTCAAGAGCGGTTGGTGCTAGCACTTTAGAGAGATGAACCTATTTACTCACAAGACGGTTTTAGAATGAAAATCTGACGAATATTAGGAATGCTGACTCTTGTGTCAATGCCCATCCAGGAGGGATTAGTTGGCCTTACGAGGTTGTATTTAATGTTCTTCTTCGTCCGCTTTACTAAGTCACCATTTATCCTAACAGGGATTTAGACTAAAAATATCAAGGGCATTTTTAAATACATGTTTCCTACTACAGGTGAAGCCAATCTGTGCTGAAGGGCCGAGAAGCACTGTATATCCGGTTCATCCGTACTGGTAGTCATCAGAATCGCGCATCCCTCAAGGACTAGCGACCTCCCGGTGAGTAGCTTGAACCTGAGTGGCTGATTAGCAGTGTGATCAACTCTTACTTATACAGGATATAGTGCTACTCTTCCAGTCACGGGACCCACTTCACGTAACCCTGCATGTTGGCTGGCTCATCCAGCTGCCATTTCTAAGACGAAGAATTCACCAGTTAAATTAATTTTATTCTTCCCTCCACCTATTAGGAATTTGTTAGTGGTGTGATGAACTTTTATTCCTTGTTGGCAGTGTGAATCCTGATGCCGCTCGTGACCGAATTTCAAGTTTCGAAACAACTATCCGAGGTGTTACGGGTTTATGACCACGTTGAGTCTCGTGAGACACGCGCGGATGATGGCTCCCAATAAAGATAAACGAGCTGTACAGGGCTTTTCCGCCTTTCAGTGTAGATTGGCTGCAGCCTATAAGCTGCTATCTTTCCTACCAAATATCATCTATTTTTTCCACTTCAGTTTTGGTAGCATTACTGTACAAAGTTTGTTTCAATAAGCAAACACAAGTCTTTTGGCTTGAAATGACTTTGCGCCTTTTCCAATTGACTGTTGTCGTGAATTTGCTGGTTGAACAATGCTGGCTATTGCTACTATCCAACGTGAGCAAAATTTTCGGATGCAAACACTGAAGCATTCTCTTTACATAAGCGGATTAATATTACACCTACGAGAGTGTGAATATTAGAAAATTAGGAAGTTCTCTTTGTGAATGGCGATTCGACGGAATACGGACCTTCGGAACTACCTCTCTTGATCCGTTAGTCAAAATAACCTTAGGTTGTTTTCCATATGACTTATGTCTGACTGACATTCTGTTCAATAAATAATCTTTAGGGCTGCAAGGTTAAAGTAGTTCCACTGTGATGTTGATCAGTTTATCGCCAAATCGGCCTGCGGGAGCTGTCAGAAGTTAATTGCCTGAGATTTTGACCCAGTAGCAATTTTCTAGGCTGTTTGTCTCTAAATTATGGTCGTACTTTTTTAAATAGCTGCTGACTTATAACTGCACCGAAGACTAAATAAAGCCAAAGTGTCACAGTACTTTTGAGTACAGGTAGGTGTTATTTTTTAGTGTGCACCCTCTTCATCCTGTTCTTAGACATTTGGAGTATTAGCCATCTAAGGAAGCTTTATACTTCTTTCTGAAGTCAAGCCCTCCGATGGTAGTTTGGGTGTTAAACTTAGCAGCGATTAAATACACTAGCCACAAGTTGGTCGCATCAGAGTAAAAACACACTGTCTCTATAGAGAGAAAGACAACGTGGCATCAACCTTACACTGACAGCATCTGAAAAAACCAACTCGGTATTATAAGGACACTAACAAACTACTGGTTGTGGTGGCAGAGGCAGATGTAACGTATCCTCTTCCACTGTTTTAGGACTTGTCCGTAAAATAATGAAGGCGAGAAACCGAAGCTCGAATTCTCTGTTACCTTCACGTAGTTGTGTTTTTGTAATGTGGATGACACCTTAATTTGCCGCAGCCTCTCAAAAGTTAAATCTGGTCCCTTTTGAGCAAATATTCCTGAATATTCATTTGTAACAAATAAACCGGATTAGCTGAATCCCTGTATAATTGAGTCTTTATCTTTCACCAAATTCTACCCCCTTGTTTCAAGTTAAGACCAAATATTCAAGGTTGAAATACTCCAAATAAGCATCTGTAAAGTAGAAAAGACTACACATCCCGCCAAAAATTTCAAATATGCTCATCCATGCAGCTGCAGTCACAAAGATTGGAGATAACAGTACTTAATAGGGTAATACTTGTTTGTTCAAAGTCAACTTCTATATTCAAATAAACCATTTGCCCAGACTTATCATCTTGATGAGAGAAAGACTTTGATAACCATAACCATCAGTAAATCATTGTCTTTGTGGTATTGTACACTGAGCGTAATTTTCGTGTACTTGGCCAGACGTGAGCTCACAACAATGTGGTTCTCAACTGCCACTAGCTAGGTTTGGGCAAGCTATCGGTGTCTAAGCCTTTGTGCTTCCTTCTGGTGGCGTGGTAGCTAACCATTGGAAAAAGAATGTGCCTCTCAATGAATTTCTAATTTTATATCACAGCATTTGTGGCCAATTATCCTGATCCCAGTGGTTATTTTCAAAGTAAACATTCGGCACTGATAGTCATTGCGTTCTGTTTTTGTCTGAAAGTGATCACGTACTGTCCTTATTAACCACCAACTATATTTAGTTTAGGTTGTTATGTAGTTCCTCACTTTAGATCATTTCTCATTTTTTAGGTCATGTTTAAATTTAAAATCGACACCGTAAGCCTTAAATGGCGTTAATGGCGTCATAAAATTATAATATTAATAGAAACATTTTATAGGCCAGAAGTTAAGCACCAATATTGGTGAGTCACAATAATGCGTGAAAATTACCGCGGGATGCACAATTCTGTTTGATGTATCGCTGCAGTTTGAGGCTTTTGAACAGAAATTATGCTTACTCTAATGTCAAAAAAGGTGATATTTGATTTCTAGCGATTGTACATTCAGTTGCAAACTAATTTGACTCTTCGAGAGACCGGTCGTGGGCTGTCGACAACTTTTCAGCAACCTTATGAGTAGTGCATTACAAATTATATATGTATCGCGATATCTCGAATATCGTAGTGAGTGAAACATGGGGCGGCCTGGTACAGCAAATTCAGTTTCCTGAAAACATCAAAACCGAGAGATTCAGCTATGTTCCAGGTGAGTCTCTCGAAAAACCAAATTAGGTTGGAAATGAGTGTGTATTCGACAATTTCGTGCAATTTGGTTCTATGAAGAACATAAGGTTGACGAAAACTTAACGAAAACCTGATGAGCCCCAAGAAGGGCGAAACCGGTAGTGGGCTGTCAAGGAGTTTCAGCAACCTTATGAGCAGTGCATTACAAAAGATATTTGATTCTGTTTTCTCAGAGCGCGAAATTTGACACCTGTTGACACAGATTCATCCTCATTACATGCATATCCACAGGGCTGGGTCTCATATGTGAGCATATTTAGTTTTATCTTTCTTTATCCCACTACAAAGCGCGATAATTCCAGGACTATTTACCCTACTCATGTAACTAGCTAAAGTGTCAAGATGATAGTATATATATTATTCAGCGGTAGCATCCTTTCGGTACCTAACTGCTATGCCATACGAAGGTTGCACGAGGGCTGGGATACGGCAGGTTGCCGAAACCCACACGGAGGAGACGGTCAGCAAATTCGCGCTTCAATCACTTTGGTAATCTTGCCTCCCACATAATAATGTGTTAGTAAGTTCTTACTTAATCGTGGCCTTTAATTTCGCGGCCCACTTCCCGCGGTTTAATCAGTGCCACCAAGTTATCAATAGTTGGTTAACTTTTTTACGCTTTTAGTTTTTCTTCTGGAGACTGGGTGACAATGGCGTTGCTTTGTTTACAAATAGGTTTGAACGGGCAAGCATTTTCAGCTCCGACGTCTTCGTAGGGGGTGAAGGACAAACTTCTGTTAATGTCCTTTCAAACCTAGTGTGCTGATTTTTGCGCTCTCATGCTCATGATTAGACAGTCATTTTTTGTTTGACCAGATTTTTGATATTTTTGTCTCTTTGGGCTCCGTTTATCTGCACAGGTAGTCTTTTGTATTTTACTAAGTACCGTTTCTGAATAATAAATGTGCTGTGAAGCTCAAAGATTGTCTCCGAGGCCCAAGCTTCAGCTTTCAGCTATGCAGATTTTGGTGGACGAGCTCATAGCTGACTTTAATTTTAGAGTCTTAGAGTTTTCAACCACTACACTTTATTCAATTTTTGTCGTCTAAACCTAGTGCTGAAGTAAAACAGGTTTTAAAAATCTGTTCTGAATATGTTTACCTGGTAATAAGGTTTGGAATTTTCCCTGAACATCCAAGCAGACCAGTAGTTTATTATTAGCTAGTGGCGCTGTCTCTGGATTTAAGGATTATGCTACGCATGAAGTGCTTCTCCGTATATCTAGCTCTATTTTACATTGGTTGCGTTAAACCCAGATTATTAGCTTTGTTTGGCGGTGTTTACTTTGCCAACTTTGGTAATAAGTCTAGGACTTCCGTGTATCACACGGGATTTTTACTCTTCTCAAGCTATGAAAGGATTTCAGAAAAACCAGCCTGATAGTTTATATGAAGTAGAGTTGACGTTGCAGCCAACCATAGTACAGGAGTATTCTGTTGTAAAACCCTAACCAGTTGTCAAGGGCAGATGTTTTACCTACTTACTGTACTGCCTTCAGCATGAGAACGGTTCAACCTGGACTTCTGCTGGGGTATAGAGTTGTCTACAGAGTCAAAAGTTGTGTAAGTGTCCACCAACGCAGAAAGAAATAAATGCCATGTTTACCGCTTTTCTCATACGTAGCAGGCTTGTGTTACTGGTTTATTTTTAAATGGATCTAATTGAGTTAGATAAAGCCCACAACCCTGGAACAGAGGACAGGTTTTGGTGTCCTTGCAACCAATTTCTTAGTGTCTCAATTCACCGATGCTTAGCCCTTTGGCTGTAGTCCTCCGGAGCCCCATCGTTATTTACTTCAAGGGGAAAACTATTAACGACCGAGCTCAGCTCATTGGGCTACCTATCCGTGAAGTCGTTTGTAGGACCACAGCACTGGTGGCACGAGAATGAACTTGAACTCATTGAGTAGATGCAGGTGCTATTACGATGGCTCAAGTAATTTGATGATGTTCAGATTGCGTATGGACAGTGGAAAACCGCGCGTCGCGCTACATCACAGAGTTTCTTTCTCCGTATTATCGCCTTTTCACCCATTAGGTTTGAGCTTGCAACTATATGGTGCATGCATGTTTTGAGAATGCATATAGAACTACCTACTAGTTACTATATGAGGTATGTGTGCGGACGTACGTTTGAGGATTCCATGGCCTGGTAGTGCTGGCTTTTTAGGACAAACGTTCCTGATACTCACGAAAATAACCTCATTCACCAGTCTATTGCAAAAAGCAGAGTTATGTCTCTAGATAATGCGTTGTTGTGCCGCTCCCAACTAGCTAGACAGATATATACGCATACTTTTCATCTTCTTCCCCCTGTCTAGTCCCTTATCACTAAAGCTTCGTTATGTATTCATGCATTACTTATCTTATGTGCTGTGTCATTAGACACACTCGCGCAACATTGACTCGATAGTCCTAACAAATTCCGAGGAAATCATTGCAATGAGACAATTTAAATGGGTTGATGCTATTACCACAACCTTCTAAACAGCTTCTCGTTAGTTCGTCCCATACAAATCGGACCTGCACGTTAAATACCACATTTTCGACTGTATAGTTGAACATTATCGCTGAATGGCGCTTTAGGTATCACATGCATGTGCAGACCGTGTAATTCATCGGAGATTATATTTTTAAAAACGTTACACTTAGGGCAAAGACGGACTGCGACTGGAACAAACACTTAAAAACGCTGTCGCAGCGCATCTGAACCACATTTATGTTCTATTTGTTGTTGAAATCCTACGGAGCCTTTCATGAACTCTTCATAGGTCACAAAAATGAAAAATCGAAAAGTTGTGGTGATAGTGATATTGATTAAAATGCCGCTTTCTTAGTATAACTAACATTTTAAAAGTGGTTAAAAACCCTTGCTTAGAATAAAAATCGGGCGCTAATTATATTACTTTAATCATAGAAACAGGTGATTCGTTTGTGCCAAAATATCTTCAGAGGTCACATACCTTAGTAAAACTATTGAAATGGGATTATTATTTATTGTTTGATCTGTTAATAAGCGAGTATGCCTCAAACAGGGAACTGTTTCGGCGTCCAGCGAAAACACATGATAGACTTAAAATTGTGTAACCCTTTTGTGTGATCAATTTAGGAGATGTAGAGCATTAAAACAATTGAATCGAAAGGCGTGCTTCACGGGGGTGAATTTTCTCCCGAAAACTGGCAAATGTGTCGCTAAATCAAACCCAAGTGCCATACCAAAAGTTCCTCACCGATGCAGCCAGCACCATTGGCGAGACAGGACCACAGAAGAGGTGGCTGAGGCGTGAATTTTCCGGATTTCCGAACTGGTTGGGTCCAGGACATCGAGCACTTTGTACGTAAAAGCATTCACCTGCATGTCTTTGGAGGAGAAAGTTTTCCACAAATTGCACCGTCAGGAAGCGTGGTAGAACTGCGCCAACAACACGACTAATGGCCATATACATGATGAGGAATCCCAGTGGAATGGCCGGTTCAGAAACAATCGAAGTGCTAACAGAGCGTCAAGAAGATCGCAGTAAGATTCCCAGATTTCCACTGCAAATTTGCGAAAACCAGTTACGCGTCATCCATGCAAACATTAAACATGAGTACTGGCCGCGGAGACAGAGCCGTTACAGTTAATTACCGAGAAATCAGATTACTTTGATGAAGTGAAAATCAGGTCGCCCTACCAACGGTCCATTCAGGTACACTGAAAGAATGCATTAAGGCCGCCGGGAGTTAGTTGAAATCATGACCACTTTCCCCCTTAGTAAGTTATTTACACTGATTTTATTTGACTCCCGCATTTCACGCAGTCTTGGTGCACCGTGGAGGAATAGTGTCGTTCAGCCGTAACACACATCCTGTGCCAATATGCCATGCCACTTGAAGGGAATGCGGAGGTTGTTATATTACTAGGTTGTCTAAGCCTAGACAGATGACATTGAGAGGCAGAGGTTTGGTTCGAACCAC
>NW_008751997.1:548030-549990 GCF_000715545.1 Opisthorchis viverrini | reverse complement strand
AAAAAAAAACACGTTTGTTGGTTGGAGTGAACAGAAATGCGGTTACCAGGTAGACGGCCATATATGATTGGTGACGGTGATACGGTGTGTCGTGGTTCTCGCTGAAGTAGTCTGACGTCTTGCCTTTATATTAGAATTCGAGACCGTTTATGAAATTTCGAAATTAACAGGGAAACGTTGGACACGTGACTTTTGATGTACTGATTAATATAGGGAGCAGTAGGCTCACTGCCAGCAACGAATAACCTGAGGGTCTAGGATAGAAGAAAATCTGTTTTTTCTTCAAACATGTGAAACCGCGCAAAAAATCGGGGTATTGAACACGGGATGCAATGCCCGAATTTGCATATCAAGAATCCGAAGGTGCAGAGAGAACGGTATCCTTCTCCATTGGAATCAAACTCCGCTTGTTCAGATTAGAACATCACCAACTCGGAAACTGATTACTTGACCAATGTGGATTCAAAAATGATCACGACATCAGCGGTTATGTTTTAAAGCCATTTGGAATGAGTATTAGCAAGGCCAGATTCCTGAAAACAACCACTGAATGCCCGAAATCCGCTGAGACTCAGCTCCGCTAGATGTTGACCAGACAGACATTGCCCTCTCAGCATGCGGTACTTCAAAGGCAGCGAGAATCGGCGTTGATCAATGTCAGACAACGCCCCCGCAATATGCAGCGCGTCACAGCCTCGTACCAAAGCCTGACCGCGTGAGTCAGCATTGGACCAAGTTCAGACAGTGTCCCTCCAATAAATAGCTTGAGACCGTCTTACTTTCACACTCGCTCGCACTCATATCCTCGCACTCGCCTGTTCGGAATACAGCTGTTGTGTTCCTACAGACTTTTCGAAATGTTTAAAAGTAAAGAGTCAAGAGACGAAACGCCCAAGTGAACCAATAATCATTGTGAATTCAAAAAAAGACTGCAAACCAAGACAATCGATTACTCCGTCCTTGTAGCCGGAACAAATAGCACAGGACGGTAGCCGAAATCTACTGATAAGGAAAGAAACCGAAAATGATATTAAACTACATGGGCTTGCAGGAAATGCGTAAAATTTTTGGACGTTATAAGCCCTTCAAAAAAAGCGCTTGGGGATATATTTCAGTAAAACCCTATCTACATCAGGGACAAAGTGTCGACAGTAGATATGTCCAGTGGCATACACCTTACAGACTAGAATGGAGAAATGTGTCCCTTTTCTTTTGGAGTAGATCTGCTTGGTTTGCAACTCACGTGACACACAGTGCATTCCTTTATCTGTGGAGGTTTCGTTCTGTAAGTGAAGTCAATCTATACTGAAAAGCCGAGAAACACTGTACAGCCGTTTTATCCTTATTGGGAATCATCGGCGGTGCGCATCTCACAAAAGTCCCGAGAGTCTCAAACCCGCGACCTCCTGACTGGTAGCTGAAAAAGTGCTGAAATCGGCATAACTCGGGTGGGCTCATCGGTCGTTGATCAAGCGGAAGTCGAACAACAGCCAGTGGCTAATATTCCAGTAAAATACACGCTTTTTAGGAGAGGTTTGCATTCATACCTTCACCATAAGATATGGCACACTTGTTTGTTGCTCCTCGGAACGTACAAATGATACGACATGTGATTAAAACCGGTATAACAGCGGATACTACTAATGAGGCGTGCAAGTAGCATGTGGCTTTCTTGTAAGCCCGCTTCACCCCTAATAGAAGGTGGAACGGAACTTGTGGGACTGCTTTGCAACATTCTTTTACGATTGCATGAAAGTTGATGAAGACGTTGCTTAACCTATTCCACGATGACCTTGTTTGATCGATTGGTAACTGGTCAGTACATACTTCTTAGCCTGTTATCCGGAATCGTTCACTTAAAGGGGAACTGAATTGTGGCCCGGCATGCTTTCTGAAAGCATAGATTACGAGAGGCCTCGGGCCTGCCGTAGAACTTAGGTGTACGGTTGCTGGAAAGTGT
>NW_008751997.1:532898-544878 GCF_000715545.1 Opisthorchis viverrini | reverse complement strand
GTAGATGAATGCGTTTTTCTTTCCTAAAAAGAGCCTACTCGATCAGTACTGATTTGCTTCAAGTTTGAGGTAAAACCATCCATATTTTACACTCAAGCGGAAGTAGATACTCACCTACTACAATTATGGCGGGGGAAAGCTTAGAACAAACACTGAGGAGAAAAAAACACGTTTGTTGGTTGGAGTGAACAGAAATGCGGTTACCAGGTAGACGGCCATATATGATTGGTGACGGTGATACGGTGTGTCGTGGTTCTCGCTGAAGTAGTCTGACGTCTTGCCTTTATATTAGAATTCGAGACCGTTTATGAAATTTCGAAATTAACAGGGAAACGTTGGACACGTGACTTTTGATGTACTGATTAATATAGGGAGCAGTAGGCTCACTGCCAGCAACGAATAACCTGAGGGTCTAGGATAGAAGAAAATCTGTTTTTTCTTCAAACCTGTGAAACCGCGCAAAAAATCGGGGTATTGAACACGGGATGCAATGCCCGAATTTGCATATCAAGAATCCGAAGGTGCAGAGAGAACGGTATCCTTCTCCATTGGAATCAAACTCCGCTTGTTCAGATTAGAACATCACCAACTCGGAAACTGATTACTTGACCAATGTGGATTCAAAAATGATCACGACATCAGCGGTTATGTTTTAAAGCCATTTGGAATGAGTATTAGCAAGGCCAGATTCCTGAAAACAACCACTGAATGCCCGAAATCCGCTGAGACTCAGCTCCGCTAGATGTTGACCAGACAGACATTGCCCTCTCAGCATGCGGTACTTCAAAGGCAGCGAGAATCGGCGTTGATCAATGTCAGACAACGCCCCCGCAATATGCAGCGCGTCACAGCCTCGTACCAAAGCCTGACCGCGTGAGTCAGCATTGGACCAAGTTCAGACAGTGTCCCTCCAATAAATAGCTTGAGACCGTCTTACTTTCACACTCGCTCGCACTCATATCCTCGCACTCGCCTGTTCGGAATACAGCTGTTGTGTTCCTACAGACTTTTCGAAATGTTTAAAAGTAAAGAGTCAAGAGACGAAACGCCCAAGTGAACCAATGATCATTGTGATTTCAAAAAAAGACTGCAAACCAAGACAATCGATTACTCCGTCCTNGTCAGCATTGGACCAAGTTCAGACAGTGTCCCTCCAATAAATAGCTTGAGACCGTCTTACTTTCACACTCGCTCGCACGCACTCATATGCACTCGCCTGTTCGGAATACAGCTGTTGTGTTCCTACAGACTTTTCGAAATGTTTAAAAGTAAAGAGTCAAGAGACGAAACGCCCAAGTGAACCAATAATCATTGTGAATTCAAAAAAAGACTGCAAACCAAGACAATCGATTACTCCGTCCTTGTAGCCGGAACAAATAGCACAGGACGGTAGCCGAAATCTACTGATAAGGAAAGAAACCGAAAATGATATTAAACTACATGGGCTTGCAGGAAATGCGTAAAATTTTTGGACGTTATAAGCCCTTCAAAAAAAGCGCTTGGGGATATATTTCAGTAAAACCCTATCTACATCAGGGACAAAGTGTCGACAGTAGATATGTCCAGTGGCATACACCTTACAGACTAGAATGGAGAAATGTGTCCCTTTTCTTTTGGAGTAGATCTGCTTGGTTTGCAACTCACGTGACACACAGTGCATTCCTTTATCTGTGGAGGTTTCGTTCTGTAAGTGAAGTCAATCTATACTGAAAAGCCGAGAAACACTGTACAGCCGTTTTATCCTTATTGGGAATCATCGGCGGTGCGCATCTCACAAAAGTCCCGAGAGTCTCAAACCCGCGACCTCCTGACTGGTAGCTGAAAAAGTGCTGAAATCGGCATAACTCGGGTGGGCTCATCGGTCGTTGATCAAGCGGAAGTCGAACAACAGCCAGTGGCTAATATTCCAGTAAAATACACGCTTTTTAGGAGAGGTTTGCATTCATACCTTCACCATAAGATATGGCACACTTGTTTGTTGCTCCTCGGAACGTACAAATGATACGACATGTGATTAAAACCGGTATAACAGCGGATACTACTAATGAGGCATGCAAGTAGCATGTGGCTTTCTTGTAAGCCCGCTTCACCTCTAATAGAAGGTGGAACGGAATTTGTGGGACTGCTTTGCAACATTCTTTTACGATTGCATGAAAGTTGATGAAGACGTTGCTTAACCTATTCCACGATGACCTTGTTTGATCAATTGCTAACTGGTCAGTACATACTTCTTAGCCTGTTATCCGGAATTGTTCACTTAAAGGGGAACTGAATTGTGGCCCGGCATGCTTTCTGAAAGCATAGATTACGAGAGGCCTCGGGCCTGCCGTAGAACTTAGGTGTACGGTTGCTGGAAAGTGTGATGAGGTCTGCTCAGAATAAGCGCGCAGCTAGGTGAGTTTTTGTTAACTCGGGAGTATTTCGATAAATCTCCGTATCCCTTTTTGTTTAAAACATGTTGCTGACTAACCTGGTTGGAAGCTCGCAGTAAAAGTCAGCTTTGGTTTGTTCTTGCCCACTCGATACTGTACTAGCATCGTTTGGCCTCGTGACATGATTTGTCGATGGTGTGTATCACATTTCATCATGAGAAGCGGCCACCCCTTATTCGGTCCGTCGTACACCTTCACAATCTCGTCAAAACACGGTTCATCAGGGTCGGTCTCTGAATCAAGTTGAATCTGTGATAAAAAAAATTTCGAGGATAAAAGGATAGGAAGATAGGAATACACATTTACAAAGCATCAGATGTGAAATATCGAAGGATCATGAGGAATTTCGAAACACGCGGTTGCAGTAAGAAGCTTTGAAAGTCCATACATAATTGGGGGAGCACTAGGCGAGGAAAATTCACTAAACCCAGCTGAATATTTCGTTCATTATGGTTCCTGAAAACGGAATCTGCTGTGACTATTTGATGAGACCCCAAAAAAGATGGAACCAATTGTGGGCTGTCATAGACCTTTGGGAAACCTTAATTATAGCGTCTTCTGAAGAAATTATTCTGCGACATTCTGAGCTTCATTCCAAGCGAAACGTGAGGCAGCTTTTTTGCAGCACATTCAGTTTAAAAATATCACGATCGAATGATCAAGTTGGGCTTCAATTAATTCTTCAGTGGGAACCAGATGTGTGTATTTGGCTAGCAAAATCTGTAACATTCATATTACAAGACCAGTATCAACAAGGGGTTACATTCATCGTGAGGAAACCAGGTGGTATTCATGAGGTGTTTTAAAAAACGGACAACCTGTTTATTCTTTTTGTACTGATCACGATCAATATTCTGCCAGCTTTTGGGCACCTTGGGTTGCAGACGCTTCATCAACAACCAAGGTGACATCGTCAGTTACTCGATTCCGCACGGACGATGCCACCCTAATTGGTGATGGGATGCTTACAATTTGTTCATAACCACACCACTCTCGTTTGAACGGCCGTGTTCCTGCTCTGGCGCAATTATTCCGGTGAGTACACACCAAAGGGAAGCACTGAACTCGAGTTTCGATCTTATGAGAGCTCATCAACAGTGCATATCCAATGGTCGTGCCGGGATTTGAACCCCGAACATTTGACAAGCGAGGCGAGCGTGCTTTTTAGAATGGTGATACGCAAGACGTTTCAGTTCCTCTTCCTGGACAGGGATATTAGCTTAGTCAGCCATCTCCCTAAACAACCAAACAGCGAAGCTCTGCGAATAGCCCAGTCAGCAACTCTACTCCCCATACCCTCTCTATCTTTCAATCATGCCCCTTCCAGGGAGTAACGTTACTCCTTCAGAAACGTACAGGTATTTTTGTTCATAGCCAAGCTCGGTAAGACTACCAACAACCGAGTAGTGCACCAGAGCTACCTATATCCTACGTGCCTACTAATAGTATCACCATGTGTCGACGAGACCAGGCAACCAATTTGAGATCTGATTTTCTGTTTGCTTGACCATACAAATCGGGGTGGCGTTTTCGAGCAAAGCAAACGATAGCGTCCCGTTACCAACCAATATTTCGGCCGAAAAAATTATGGGGTCCGCAGTGTGGAACTGCTAGGGTGGCCTGGAGCGTTTTTAATGGTTAGACGGTTAAACTCAGGGTTCTTGAATTTGTCATGGCAACCTCAGGACAATCACAGGTGGTTTGGTTCGCATGTGAACATCCGAGGCACTGGAAGAATTCATCCATTAAGTGCCAGCCGAGGAAGCCTGCAGTCAGAGCTGACCGCAGTCGGTCGCGGAAGAGTCCACTCCTCGTGAGTACACGAGAATAGCACTGTCATTTTCATCCATTTTGCCTTACTAGCAGTTTAGGGAGCGGAATGTAAAAGTTTCCTTCAGATATATGCAACGACTTTTGAAATATCTTCGGTTCAAAAGCCCAATTCGATAAAGTGACGACGCCATAGTTTGATTGCTAAGGTTGAAATTCGTAGCTCGGGTTGCGTAGGTGGTATGCTATTGATCTGATGTCAGCCAATCAGAACAGAGAATAATAGAGGAACCGTAGAGTTGCTCGCCCAAGTAACCAATCACGATCGAAGGTCAGTCTTGGCTACAATGCAGTCGAAGGTGCCCCACTGCACCACGTGGGTGTGGGAACATCACACGCAGTGGTAGCGACACATTTACAAACAGTCACTACCCTATTTGTGTGTATCCGTCACAAAGAAACTTGACCTTATTGGGGAACGAAGGTGTGCGCACATCAGAAACCTCCTGAGCTGTTTCCAGGAGGACGCTGGTGTAGCGTCCACAGAGTATGTTCAACTAGGCTAGTCAGTGAACAGAGGTTCGACAAACAAATGCAACTACTTATTCTTTTAAATTTAGGCCAATTTAGTAGCATCGATTTGGTCACTATTGCCATGTGATCAGCCTTCTAAGCCAATGACATTTGGTTGAAGATCTCAATTGTCCTCATGCCTCTGCATGGTTGCCATGGCAATATATCGGCCCTCACAAAATCAATAGCTTTTGAGATAAAATGTAACCTCATGCCACATAGGCCATTCAGCAGTGACCCGAACATGGCTGAATAGATATGTCCTCTACAAATTGGAAGATCAACTTATTCGTATCATTGTCAGCTGACACCTCATTTGCTGCATACCTATAGTAGATAGCCGGAAACATGTGACTGTTAAAGTCTCTAATCTTTCGTAATGCACCACTCCTGGTAGCGACTGAAACATGAGGCGGCCTGGTGCAGCACATTTAGTTGCCTGGAACAACACAAACGAGATATTCAGCTGGGTTTCAGGTGAGTCCCTCAAAAAACCAAATTAGTTTGCAAATGAGTGTATTTCGCTAGGCCCTCATCTCTTATCTCCGGTTCTCACTAGTACACTGGACATTCCAGAGTGGTAAGCCAGCGGAGGTCCTAGAAGGGGTCATCCCTGTAGAGACGGGAATGTATAGTAACCACTACTGACCGTGTGTTTGCTGGGCGAACTTCCTGGGTGAGGCGGGTTACCTGTGGACATTCACTGTGGGATTCGACTGTTCATTCACTCGTGTCCCCTTGGATTGACATTTACGCGTCACAAGGTGAGTCAATGGCACTATCGGCTAATTCTCTTTTTTACAGGGTATTCAGGTTGATAAGAGAATCAGCTCAAACGGCATGTGGCAACAACTGTCGTGCGTGGTGGTGAGGGGGTCCGGTAAACTAAGTTGGTTGATGGAGTTCAGTGTGAATACCATTGTAATTGGAACGAATATTTGAGTAACTTCATGGCAGCGTAACGCAAGGAACACTGAAGGTCCCCCTGTTTTCTCCGTTCTTGGGCTTGTTGTCATACGTTGTACTAAATCAAAACAGTTTCATTCACTGAGACAATGGAAACAATAGAAAGGTTGATTTTAGAGAGTGCCAAGAAGTCGACAAACAAAACTCACATTGATATCTAGGAGGATCTTTTTTCCAAAAGGAATTTGCAGTCCCCACCAACAAACGAAACCCGTGCGATGCCAATCAGTACGTCCTGGTGATTGGAATATTCCAGATTTTGACAGCCAATAGCCACATTCCACTGGGAATAAAAATAAAGCAATCTGCAACTGAATCGACGAATCTACAATGTTTCAAACCAAAACTTCAGCAAAGTACAGATATTTACCTCCTAAATGAAACCGAGCAAAAATCAACTCAGTCACTGGCAACATATCTCTTTGCTACTGTAAACAATTTCTAGTTAGAATAACTTTACGATTTCACCGTAAAGAGAGTTTAGTACGCTGTGTGCCAATGGTATTCCTTGATTCATCGATCCACATATTATTAGAATATGTACAAAGAATGAAAACAAACAGACTGATTGAACAATTGGAGCAGTTTTGCCACTCAGTGGTTGTCTGTTCGCCAAGCTTCGCAACCGGACTACAAACGTTTCGTCCCCAACTGAGATGACATCATCATTTTGTGGGTTCGACTGCCAAGTCCATCGGCAATGTTACCTCGAACGCGATCCAACTATGAAGCCAGGCGAACAGTTCAACAACCAAACAGCACAACCGGAGTGGTCGTATTCAAAGACATCGCTAACAGTTCCACACTATACGCTAGATGCACAGGGAATGTACGGAGCTCGAAATAGTACGAAAAAGTGCTTTAGACGGTGAGCTCATCTGCTATTGAAATAGTTCATTGGACTTTGGGTAGCTTTACAACAGCGGAAGCCACACTTTATGGCTTTTTGACGCACTTCGTGAGAGAAGTAAAAAATCGTTTCTTCCTGCTAAACCAACACAAAAATCACATTTGATGTCTACAACAAGACGCGCAAAAGTAGCCTCGTTTGCTGTTTCAAAACATTGTCAGGTCACATAGGATTCAACATGATTCCCCAATCCCTACTGCTTAATGAATGAAGTCTTTGGTCATGTTCCGGATTTCTTTGCTGTTCGCATGGTATGTGCAGCTGGAAGAGTTTATTGCCAGCTCGTAAAGAACGCAGAAGCCTGAATGCTGAGTGAGAGCGGAAAAAACCGGGAAGCGGTGAGATTGAATAGATTGTAATCCGTTGACAACATCGCCTTGATGGCACCCTCCTTTTCAAAGAGTCAATAAAGTGGATTTAATATTGTCGTTACATCTGAAAGACTACTAATGTAACGGTGAATACTACTGATGAGGCATACGAGTAATATGTTTTCTCGTAATTCTGGTTCGCGTCCATTGGAAAGTGGGACTTATTACGAAATTCGCGGAAGTTCTCTATAGCATTCGTTTGCATCTGAGTGATACTCAATGAATATTCAGGAAAACAGAACTCTCATATGCATCTTGTTTATAAAAACCGGATATTTATCTTCTTCTTGAACGCGTCTTCCTGAACTTTCCTGGATAGTCATTGACTGTCGTTCAAAGTCAAACGAATGCTACAAAGCGATTCCGAAAATTCCGTATTAAATCTCACTTTTCAATAGACGCGAAGCAGAGGTACGAGAAAGCATATTACTCGCATGCGTCGTCAGTAGTAGTCACCGTTACATTCAAAGTAATTTGAATCTTTTTTAAAAAGACGACCATTGTTTGTCGAGTTCGGCTGTATGTTAACAAATCCAGAAAGTGTACCATCGCATCATCTAGTGAAGATGTGGTCTTACTCTTGTAATGAGCTTTGAAACCGGTCCCATTGGCACGCCTTCCCGTCACCAAATGTACATCAAGATGTTTGAATGCGCCCATCACCGTCCGATCTCTCCCGGAGCCACAGAATCTCCCCAGATCCACGACTTCCCCTCCGGCTGTTGTTCCCGACAGAGCAGTATACGTGTCACCACACCAGTACCACAGTGGAGGCATCTGATTAGACATTCGGGAATAGGGAGTGAGGAGAACTGAGTAGTGGTTAGAAAAATAGAGTTGTAGCAGTCGAATGAACCATCCCAGTTTTCGACAAATGCACTCATTTGCAAATCTACTTGGTTTTCACGAGAGACTCACCTGAATCTCTCGTTTATCATATTCTACAACTGAATGTGCTGCACACAGACCGCTTCATTTTCCAGTCGGCACGATATTCCAGATAGCACGGTATATTTTCGTTAAGAAAACTGCTCACAAGGTTGTTGGAAAACTCTTTGACAGCCCACGACTGATTTTGCCCTTCTTGGGGTTCGTCAGGTAGGTGCGTTCCCCGAGTTTCCGTCAACCTTATGTTCTACTTAAAGGGCGAAAGCGGTCGTGGGCCGTCGAAGAGTTTTCAACAACCTTGTGAGTAGTCTCTTTCATGAAGGCAATTTCAGTTTTTTTTCAGTTCTCGTTTTCATGTGTGACGAGAACGAAGACATGACTGCTTATCATATGAAGTGAATTGACCGGTCAACACTGGTCAGGCCAACAGACCCCTTGCATATGTGGGCAGCAGTAAGGGAAAAAAGCAGCCGAAATGATGACGCACACACTTCATTGGTTTGTACGTCTTTCGACGGATGGTACGTGCTTGCACATTACGGGATAATAGTTTCACAGATTTTCCCTCATATGTAGCTATACCCAACAAATTCTTCCCACTGCATTGTTTTATCCAAATGTATGGTCCGCGAAAGGAGGTGAGTACCTTTTTTGAGCAAACCAAGGTTGTCGATGGCACATGGCACTCAATTTGGACCTGTCTAATATAAGAAAATCAATTAATTGGTCTAAGAGTGCAGAAACAGATCCTCAGGACGGCAGTGTGGCAGCCAAATTCGAAGGGACAGAAACCGAGTCCTGGGGGTGATGGTCCACGACCTCGTCCAGTCGGCTGCTCTCCAGAGGACCGCGTAATCTGTGACCAATTTGTAGAGTCAGAAAGCCCATGGCCTTGTTTTATGCGAATAACTACCGCGATTCTTCCTCAGTGGTTAGATGGTCCGAATAGGTCGGTGACCATTAAGGAATCTTTTAGCCACGCAGTGTGACCACCGTCTGTCTAGTTGAAGGGGGATGGTCACGTGCCCGTTCTCTGAAAGATCAGCTGATGACCCCAATAAATAACGTAAAAACACGTGTAACCAAGCTTTCCGAGGTTCATTTACACATTTTTCTTAGAAATGTGTTCAGCTTCCCAACCCATTCATCGTGTTTATGAAACACTGACTACTCGAAAGGACATTCTGACTACTCGTAAGTAGGCAGATATTT
Organism: Opisthorchis viverrini; assembly: GCF_000715545.1. Lineage (NCBI taxonomy): Eukaryota > Metazoa > Platyhelminthes > Trematoda > Opisthorchiida > Opisthorchiidae > Opisthorchis > Opisthorchis viverrini. The sequence goes on along the minus strand of NW_008751997.1, from coordinate 535,756 downwards.
CAGAGATTTTTGGAAACCAAGATTTATGAATAAAACACCTAGTATGAAAGAATCAATGGGTTTTCTGATCGACTGTTTTTAGCCCGCTATTTGAGCAGGATTACTGAAGCCAGTGGTTGTCTAAACGGAGCTGAATGCCTTCCTTCGACGAACCATAAAGAGTACGCACCCGTTCCTTTAAGCAACTGGCTGCACGATTCTCACACCATGTGTAGAGCAAACCTATTGTCATCTTGGAGATTTTGCAAGTGGCGAGCAGACGCGGTCGGTCCAAGAACTGCAGCCCACTACTCCTAAGTCTTGAGTGGCACCTATCAACCGCTTAATGGTCAAGTTGAAAAGCTAGGAATAATTATATGACCAGTATTCAGATTCGAATGGACGTTAACAACTGAGCCGAATAACGAAAGACCTTGACTTCACGTTAACCTATTGGGTAAACGAGGTGGGCGACTGCGAGCTGCCGGAGTCAAGAACCGGCTAAATCTGCATGATGAGCACCAACCAGGACACATACGTGTTATGTTGCCTTTCAAGAACCCGTTACTACTTCTGTAAAACTACCAGTCTAATGGTGTATGATACTGACGAAGCATGCGAGTAGTATATGGTATGGTGTCCAAGCGCCGAACTCACATCTGATGGAAGGTGAAGCTTATTATGGATATTCGGAAACTGGCCTACAGTGTTCGACCACCATTTTATATTAGTCGATGGATATCCATGAAAGTTCATGGCCAGTTTCTAAAGACTGAGGGCAAATGAGATGTATACTTTTCGCGTCTAATGACCTATAAATGCTTACTTTGTGTTTGTTAATAAATGACGAAAGGTTTCCCCTTTCAACAGTTGAATGTTACAGTGCGAAATACTGACCGTTCCTAATGAGCGGGCTGAGTAGTATCCCTTTTAGGGATGGCGCCACATAAGTGGTGAGACGCAGCGCTGAGGTTGACGCTCGAACTCGCCGTGTTTCATTGATATCACGGAGGAACATCAGTTACGTTCAATACCGAAGCTATCAGCTAGAAGACCCGGCTTTTAGTCACGTGATAAGCAGAGGTGTGCAATCAAGGGATTTTCTGAAAACTTACTTGAAGTGTTTTGACACTAGGATAGAAGGAACTCAGGACCATTTCGAGTCGCCCTTGAACATGATAGAACCTCATAAAAAGAAAGTTGTGGTATAGCGGTGGAGACTACTGGTGAAGCATGCAAGTAGTGTGTGGTTTTCTCATAAATCAGCTTCACATCTATTGAAAAGTGAGATTTATTACGGAATTTGTGGAATCGCTTTGTAGCATTCGTTTACGTTTGAACGATAGTCAATGAATATCCATAAAGTTTAGGAAGACGCGTTCGAGAAGAAGGCGGATACACAATTTGTTCTAAACAAGATGCATATGAGAGCTTTGCTCCCCTATCCAATAGTCTGTTCAGTTGTTTTTTTCCATTTTATAAGACCGCACCGAAGGCCTTCTTCCTTTCAGTGGTGGCTACCACAATCAGTCGACTGATGGTCTGACTGCCTTAACTTGTTAACTCGGCGTTTGTTACTTTTTAACCTAAGCTGACATAAGTCGGCAGAGCATTTTACGGGTAATCATAGGAAGCTATTTATCCATCTTTCAGGCAGTCATCTAGGCTTTTGATTGTGCTCTCAAAGAGAATTCGGATTTTGCTCATCCCAGCTGAGTAGGAGGTAATCTTGGCCAGCAGCAGGAAACGAGGCTTTGAAGAGCAAACTTCACTGGACGAAGCAAACCATTTCCTAACCAATCAAGAGGGGTGACCAGCCAGAATGAAGCACTTTAGAACGTCCAGTGAGGCGTCTAGAGCCGCGGCAAAAGGCTGTTTCATTTTTAATGGAAAAAAGCAAACGTTTCTCAGCGAGGATCTTTTGCGCGATTCTCCAATGTGCAGAACAACCGAACGCCCTTGACTATGGTACCCGTTTCTGCCGTGGATACCGTGATACCAAAAGTAGGCACGGAGCAGGCATATTTCGAAGCCTGTCAAGTGAATAGAATTTTCTTCTTGGTAGTGTCACGTTTTTTCCCTGGAGATGATTTTAGACTGACTTGAAAACTATGAACTGTTCGGACCGAACAGTCACGAGTTGATAAACGCAGCATTCAGCCATCTTTTAAGCTGCCTTATGCTAAAATAGGTCAAAGCAGAAACCACAGGAATGAATGTCTGAGCCTTTCTGAGGTACTTCATGAACTTCACTGGAATTCAAACCGCAGGTAAGGCGAGTTTCACATCCAAAGCTTCGCTTTGTTAGTATCAGGAAGGCCAGATTCCTGAAAGCAAGCACTGAATGCCCGAAATAATCTAAGACTCTGAGAGACCAGACAGACAACACCCCCTTACTTTGCAGTGCGTCACGGCCTTGTATCCAATCCAGGCAGCGCGAGTCAGCGTTGATCAAGGTCAGACAACGCCCCCGCAATTTACAACGCGCCGCAGCCACATACCAAAGTCAGACCGCGTGCGTCAGCACTGGACCACATTACACAGTGTCCCTCCAATAACTAGGTTGAGACCATTGTATTTTCGCACTTGCACGCACTCATGCTCCCCCACTCGCTTGATCGGAAAACAGCCGTTGTGTTCACTTCCGTGGGAACTTTTTCCGGCACCAGGCTCTCATCATCATCGACAGCATGACATCACTCTCTGTTTAGCCACTCTGAGTTGGGCACGGAAAACAGCACACATTTCGGCAAACGATGGTTCGGCATGCGTAACACATGTCCCAACCAACGCCGCTTCTGGTGCTGGACACATTCTTCAATGGAAGTACCCGTTACACAACCGAAAACACGCTCTCTAACTGCCTCGTTACGGATTCG
>NW_008751997.1:526759-531502 GCF_000715545.1 Opisthorchis viverrini | reverse complement strand
AAACCTCCGAGGCCGTAGGTGGTTCCACGTTCACCGTCCAGGGTTCTACTTCACCTGTGGGCTGTCGATGAGTGTCGGCTAGTGGCCACGACAGTTGTTGTTCGGAGTATTTGGCCCACCGGTCGAGGCGTTCTTCTTTGTCCGAGATGGTTGTTCCATTCTGATATTTGATGGTTCCACTCACAGGTAGATTCCGGGTACCAGTCGCACGGATCAACTGAAATACTCTCCGGACATTACCCGCTTTCTGGGCCTCTTCCATTTCTTTGGCTTTCTGTGTCCACCATACTTCACGGTCGGATGGCAAGCTCACTTTCACTTGGCGGCTGATAACTCTGCGCATCGGTTTATGTTCGGGACCGGCTGGGATATTTCTTCGAGATTTAAGTAGCCCGTCATATACAACAGATTGGCGAATTAGCAGATACAACGATTTGTTCCACATTTCCAACTAGACGACTTGTTCAGCATACTGTTCCCTGAAACACCAACTGTCGTGGTGTCCGGTGCTCTGTCTAAAGAGGCCATTCTTCTGCCATTTACATGGAGACGTGAGTCTCCTCTTGTGTACCTCCGAATTTCGGAGCTTGAAAGCTTCTTGGAGAGCAAAATTTTATTATTATTATTGTTATTATCATTATTATTTGTTAGTTGATTTTCACTGATGTTTTGTGAGTGATAACAGAACCCGAAATAACCTCGAGTTCACATCTGGTGCGCCAGGGGTGTGATCTCATCGCTTGCCATAGAGGTTTTTCCTAGACAACCGAAAGAGGACGGCGAGAGCCCAAAACACGTCAGTCATCGCGCTCACACACACACACACATAAGACTATGCTGTAAGCTAAGCCGATCTGCACTTAGAAGCTGAGAGCTGTTTCATTGGAACTGATCAAAACTGATCTTTTCACGTACTACCTTGCAAATTAGAAGAAGCTACCTCCAGCCTCGTGACTGTTAGATCAGTAGTGTGATTAACAGATGTGGCACCACTCATCCTTCAGTGAAACAGTTCACATCACGTGGTCACGTGTTGACTCACTGACCGGCTCACATTTGACACAGAATTATACGACCATTAAAACAGACATTCTAAGGCCCATAAACTTACGTGGATATCAGAGAACTCTACAACCACTGGTAGGCCCTCGAATGGTATTAACCTCCAATGACAACGCAAATTTGAGGGCAGGGTATGCGGATAGCCAGGTGACACGAAATATCCGGGTGTTTTCACAGAAATCGTGCCTCCGCAAGTGACTATGGTGAAGATAGAAGGGATCCAAGAAAAGTAAGTGCAATACTGCTCCAAAAAAGGCGAGTGATTATTTACTTGTTTGCTTTGTGAGTGAGTGAGTGAGTGAGTGAGTGAATGAGTGAGTGAGTGAGTGAGTGAGTGAATGAGTGAGTGAGTGAGTGAGTGAGTGAATGAGTGAGTGAGTGAGTGAGTGAGTGAATGAGTGAGTGAGTGAGTGAGTGAGTGAATGAGTGAGTGAGTGAGTGAGTGAGTGAATGAGTGAGTGAGTGAGTGAGTGAGTGAATGAGTGAGTGAGTGAGTGAGTGAGTGAATGAGTGAGTGAGTGAGTGAGTGAGTGAATGAGTGAGTGAGTGAGTGAGTGAGTGAATGAGTGAGTGAGTGAGTGAGTGAGTGAGGTGAAAGCTGCATTAGCTAAATCGAATGAGGGCGCATCCCAGATTTTGCACCGGGCAAGTTTAGAGTTTCTATGACTCATTTGAGTTGGAAATTCTCTGGTTATTCTGGCGAACTACGAGGATGTTGAAAATTAGAAACAATCTGGTTGATAAAAATTACCGAACTGCATTTACATCATCTAAGATTTATGGAAAATACATTACTGATAACGTCTAATAAGCGTGAGAACTGAGTCCAGCGCTTCCTTGCTTTGTACCGTTAAATCAGACGAACTGCTCTGGTAGGGGACGAAGACCACTCAAACAAGGGTAATGTGATTACGAATTTCACAAATCCTGCAACTACTGTTGTGGCAAACATTACGCATTTGTCTCCCAAGTTCTCACGTGATACGATTTAGATGGCTTCTATTAATGGACAATTTGAGGCCCCATGAGGTTTTTAACCACCGGTGTCTCAGAAGCGTTGCTGGTCTAGCATGCCCTCAGCCGGTTCGTAACGATGTAATTAGAAAACGGGTGTTCCGTTGTGTAGTCAGTCACGAAAAAAATTCAGCACCCTCAGATGCGGTGACTTGGCCATTTCGAGTGTTGTTCTCCGTGTCTTCTACAGGAAAATCACGAGGTGCGTTTGCCAGAAGAGCATGAAAAGGATTACGAAGAGTTTGAGTGTTGTTGGCGCGGTAGGCCTTCCAGAATGGGTCCCAATGACCCTTCCTGCGCTTGGCTAGAGATATTTCAAGAAATGGTGGATGATCGATGTCAGTGATGTTTTCACCGTCAGTTTGTTTCCAGATTGTCTGATTACCCGCTTGGAAATGTGGACAACTCAGAATGCTTGCGATAAGCAGGGATCCCTCCCTCACCCAATCTTTTCCTTTCATTTTAAGATATCAAATATAATTAGATGAACTTAGTGGCTGTAACGTAGTAAAGCACTAGTGTCAACATTGATGTTTCGGTCTCTGACGATGAGGATGATTGAAAACTTGCACCCCACGTTTGATAAGCAGGCCTCCCTCACCCAATCTTTTCCTTTCATTTTAAGATATCAAATATAATTAGATGAACTTAGTGGCTGTAACGTAGTAAAGCACTAGTGTCAACATTGATGTTTCGGTCTCTGACGATGAGGATGATTGAAAACTTGCACCCCACGTTTCGGTTCATTCCAGTGCTGAACGGTCCGTATACATTCTGACACAGTCTAGTTACAGTGCGTTAACTCGGAACACACAACGATGGGCTGTTGTGCGACTAGCGTAGGAGTGGGTCGTCCCTTCAACTGACAGTGTTAGTTGCTCTAAAGAGTGTCTTACATCACATAGGTGGACAAATTTCCAAGGTGTCGCTGCTAGATTGTGCCACCGCAACCGTATTGCTCCGCAGCCAATCAACAACCATGAGTGTATCGATTGGCTGTCAGATTGTCCGCATCTGATTGGTCGTCCAAATGGTGCGCTGAATCTCCCCAGGAATATATTCTTCATCCTCGAGCTCCAAACTCGGGGTGAACTACACTTCCAGGGAAATGTGCCCCTCTCCCGGCTGTATTGTTGTAAAGCCGCGACACGTTTACCCTATCTGCTGGGGGCGGAACGTCTTTGTGAGATACGGGTTTCTGTGCTCCTCATTAGAACTAAAAAAACAGAGGTAACATACTACTCATAAGGCTACTGAAAATTCTTCGACAGCCCACCACCGGTTTCGCCCGTCTTAGAGCCCATTGGGTGGGCACAGTTACCGAGTCTCCCGCAAAACCAAATTTGTTTGCAAATGAGTGTATTTCAAGACTTTGATAGTGTTCACTGATAGCTACCGTAACAGGCATCACGCTGATTTGTTCCGTCTTCCCAGATCAAGACACCAAAGGCCCCTTTAACCAGCAAGAGTTTCGGGTCAGGAGTATGCGAGGAGATTTTGGGCAAACGATCTGACCAGCACACCTTAAAAGAGCCGGTAGAAGTAAACTTCACTTTCTGCAAGTGTCGCTAAAATGAACACACCCTACGCATGCCTGTACATCTCACTCACCTGGTTTATAGAACATGACAACATGGCTTGAGTTTGAAATTATTCTCGCGCGGTAGGACAGTGCGTAACCACTGGAAACAACCATTGGTGGAATGTCCAAACCACAGTACTTTCCGATCACTGGGTAGAATCTGCTGGGCCCGTCGTAAAGTTCAAAGTATTCATCGGTACAAATGTCGTATCTTGATGGACCTCGCAACTGCATTCAAAGCGAAAAAAGTGCGAAACAAATGGTTATGGGAGCACATGAACCAGTTGTCTACTTTAAAAAAAAACGAATTGTTTCTTATGCCGGTAATCAGGAGATGACAAAGCACGGTGCTAAAATTAGGATCTGCCTCCAGCCGATTGAGGTGGCAGTTGTTGTCGTTTTCGTTGTCGATACTGTTGTCGATGAGGGGGAGGACGATGATGTAAGAAAGCCGTGGAGGAAACCACGAATTTCGGGAAACTGTCCAATAGATGAGCTGAGTGGACAAAAATGAACAAGTTTGACTACCTGAGGTCCCGGTTAAGCTCTGGTCCTCTCTTTTCACGAATGATTTCACCAACCTCCCCCCGAAGAATGTACACTTGAAAATCCCCGTACTTTGCGGATACAATTCCAACAAAGCTTCACAGAAATACCGGAACGTCAATCTAAATAAACACCGAAAGGCAGTGCTTGCTTTACCACAAGTTTCACAAACAAAGTACCAAGTGGATAATGAGGCGACTTTCATTAACTTGGTGCCTTTCTTCTACCTTAACAGAACTGCCAGTTCGCGGCGCGTCGGACTGGCGTACAGCCATTTCAGAATGAAAACGGCTTTTTAAAATCATTACATGAACGTGGAATTCTAGTTGAATTTGCCTCCAAACACTAGTCGAACGATTGGACTTAGTAGGGAGTCTCGGACATCTGTCGCGAAACGGCAAGATGACGCTGCGCGCAAACCCGTGGCACATATGCAAACCTGAGAGTGTCCGATCGGCTGGGAAACGTGTAGCGCCTTAAGCTTATCGTTACACCTCAACAGTCACCTGGTTAGCATTGGGAGACGGTCGTTACTCTCT
>NW_008751997.1:517496-525707 GCF_000715545.1 Opisthorchis viverrini | reverse complement strand
AACTGCCAGTTCGCGGCGCGTCGGACTGGCGTACAGCCATTTCAGAATGAAAACGGCTTTTTAAAATCATTACATGAACGTGGAATTCTAGTTGAATTTGCCTCCAAACACTAGTCGAACGATTGGACTTAGTAGGGAGTCTCGGACATCTGTCGCGAAACGGCAAGATGACGCTGCGCGCAAACCCGTGGCACATATGCAAACCTGAGAGTGTCCGATCGGCTGGGAAACGTGTAGCGCCTTAAGCTTATCGTTACACCTCAACAGTCACCTGGTTAGCATTGGGAGACGGTCGTTACTCTCTAAATGAAATAGAACATAAGGTTGAGGGAAACTCGACGACTGCGCCTACCTGATGAGCCCCAAGAAGGACGAAACCGGTTGTGGTTTGCCGAGGGGTTTTCAGCAAACTTATGACTTATGCATTAGGAATACACAACGGAACACGAATTTAGCGGGCTGGGTGTGATAGTGTAGCTAGTCAACAAGGAACATTACACGGGCAAAATAACTTGGAAGTCTTCCATTTCGAAGATAATCCCACACCAAGGAGCATCACTTCGCCGTTGAACTATGCCGAGTAATCTCATTTCAGTGCTTTAGACAATCCATGTAACTTGTGAAGTTTCTCTTGTGAATGAAGCCATCCCAGTAGATGAATACGCCCTATTTGGCAGAGGTCGAGAAGCCAGTCGGGTCACCTGGATTGCATTTTGTGAAACATTGTGATGCGATATCCTGTCTAGGTCTGAGTGAGTTGAAGTGGTGCGCATCCATTAGGGGCCAAAGAGTAGAACATTCATCAACTAGCCAGAAATTCCAATCGCCCTGGTTCATTGGTGGTGCTCCTCAATGTTCACTCCACCATCCAGCTACTGATATTTTATCAGTAGTGTGAATTGCATGCAAATAGAAAGCATCAAGTGTAACTCATCCTTGTGTCGTGCTCCCACGTTACACACCCTTCTCGGTCGAACCGACCAAGACCAGATAATCCGACTTGAACTGTTCGATTTTGTAGTGCCTGTTCTGGGATATGATGTGACTTTCGTTTCATCTGAAAAGCCCGTGAACAGATTCCGGCGTAATGGTGCATACTACTGATGAACCATGCGAGTAGTCTATGTTTTGGGGTTCAGTTTTCGCCCTCCATATCTGATGGAAGGTGGGATTTAGTACGGAACCTGTTGAACCGATTTGCAGTGTTCGCTTACCATTGTGTAATAATCAACGAATATCCAGGGAAGTTCGAGAGAAGACGTGAGAATGTGGCTTTCAAGATGAGATGTCAACGTTCCTCTCTAATGACTTGTTACTGCTTAGTTCGTGCTTGTTAATCAGTGACTTCTCAGGTATCGGTTTTCCTCCTTCCTGACTGCCTAATTATACAAAAATCAGTCTCAGAAGGAAGTGAGAGTCCTGTTTAACGCAAAAATTTAAATATTAAAGCTTTGGGAGCTACCAGGTGTCTATCACTTTGTTTTCGTCCAGCTTCACTGTCAACTTTGCCATTTGTCCGATGAATCTAAGTATGCAGGTGATTAAACCCAAGGTCCAAGAAACTTGGAAACTACGAACATCATTCAGTTCTCCTAAATTTAGAGGCCTGTGCGTCCTTATGCTGACCTGTCTCGGTGAACTTACTGTTGCCAACTGACCATAACATTTTGGTCGAAAATCAGAGGTTTAAACGTTGGAACCACATAGAGGCCAGCTAATGGGCAATTATCTCTCCACTATGCGCGTTCAAGGCCAGTATTATAATACAAACAGCAAAACGGCAGTTTCTACACAAAACGAACTTGAAATGCCTCGTAATAGAATATCATCCGCTGGTCATTCGGTTGAGTGATGGTCCCCGTCTCGATCTCACCAACTCCATGGCCGTCATAGGGCTTCAACCTGACGGTCCTTTCGGGATCTTCGTAAAGGGAGTGGTTCAGTTCCCCCATTAGAGTGATATCATCCCTGAAACCTGAAAAGCGAAGAACGATCACACATCAGCAATAGCTCAGATTTATGTATTGAAAACAAGTTTGAAACAAGGATTGAGCGGCTGGAAAACGATTATATAAATGTCTTGGAAAACTTGTCGTTCACATAAGGGATATCATCATTCCATCAAATGGGATTAAGTCCGTTTAAATGGCCAGCCATGGTGAGAGAGATGTGTGGACCAACCTTCGACTATGGGACCTGGGTATCTGTTAGAAAATTGGATACATCGACTGTCTAGAAGACAGAATCAATGCGTGGTAAGGTGGATTTTTCGTCTCTTTCTGTCCTTCTGGACTAATTCCACCGGCTCTAATTTGATTGGTTGGTTACGAGTGATTGGGCTGGAATCCAATTTGTGTTTGGTTGACACTTTATTGCACTGAAGCGGCCCACTGATGGTGGTTTTGTCCCCTCGTTCTGATTGGTTCAGTGTCTCACTACGTATCGACCTAAATTTCTTTTACTTGCTTTACTTTCTGTTTCATCGTTTTCCTTCCTTCACCTGATTGGTTCATTCGTCAGCTTCCTTTTCCAGTTCTCCACGCTGTTCTGATTCATTTCATAGTTGATTATTTACATGATTGTGACAGTCAAGGCAGATGTTGACCTGCTCATCAATTAACTTCTCCATGCGATACACTGTCCGGCGTCTTTCTCCTCATTAGGTGAACAAATATCTGACCGTTACTCTTCGCTCTCCTCGTGGAGTGAAACAAGCGGGACCGGGTCTTGCCTTCTATGGCCACCCTTGTGTTCGTATATGTTGGGTGGCCGGGAATTTGTCGCAGTCGATCGAACAAAGCTTGGGAATTATGTTTGACTTTTTTTCGTTTCACCCAGTATTCTTCAGCCAGGTCGCGGATTTGCCTCTTTGTCTTTGGTACGGCCGTCTTTGGTCAGTCAACATCAGGAGACAATTTTACAAACCTAGGCACCTCTCTGTCGTTGGTTTGGCCATCTTAGGTCAGTCAACATCAGGAGACAATTTTACAAACCTAGGCACCCCACCTAGGTGGTAAATATCGCCCGTTCGATCAATTTGGTCAGAGAGTTTCAACAAAAATGACATTTTTTGCATTCTTCGCGCTCTTTCCTTCAGTGAGAATGGAGTACTGCCTTTCCCTCAAGAAAGCGTCCGTCGTCGAGGCGTCTGCTTTCCATTCCGACTTCCTCAAAGGTGGGTTCCTAGGCGAACTTTGAAGCACTACCCACTTTGCTCGATGTCCGGTTTTTTTCCAAACGCTAAACTCACAAGAAAATTGGCCCGTTCTCACAAAACTCAATCAACCACAGGTTCCCAAACACAATGGCTGTCCTTAAGTTTAAATTTGTCTTGTCACTTTTACAGTTTTTGTTTCATGCTAGTTGCTTGCTATAAATTTGTCCCATGCGTAATGACATTAAGGACACTGGATCACTTTTTCTGTGCTGAGAGATGTGTCGCCCACGCACACCAAAAAAATACACTCACATCAATTGATATTAGCGAACAACCACCTTCACTGGTTTTGTGAGAACTTCCAGCTATCCAGTATTAATCCATACATTTGTCCCAAGCATGGACGATATCGTAACTCAGTGTACTATGCTGTGCCGCAACCGAGAAAGAACGTTGCAATTCAATGGACATCTTCGAAGTACACACCATACATTTGTAAGCGCATCATGCGAAAATCGATAGTGCATCGAGTTAAGTCTGTTCACTTTTGAAAAGCTTACGTGTATAACGCGCAACAAAACCCGTCCCCGTCGCCAGTGGGCTGGTCTTCAGAAATATTGTTATTTGTTGGAATCTGCCAATCAAAGCCTCATAGCTTTTTTCATATCCACACAGTGTAGCCAATAGGACTGTTTTATTTTCGAATTTGTTACCGGTCACCCATATGGCTGCATCGTTGCAATTCGGTATCCTGCGTCCAGAGATCTAGAGAAGGTTAGATTGGAGATGATTCAATGGAGGTTACTTGATCAAAGAGAGATCTGTTCATGCATAGTCTGGATATTATTTAAGATAAACTATTTAAGGAAACCTATGTTGTTCGTTGTAGGCGTGGAAGTTTCAGGTATTAGGAAAAAATTGACGGAAATATAGTCTGTTTGAAGGTAATTTTTTTAAGATTGATGTTTGCCGATGCATGTTGAGACGCATCGGCCAGCCGCTCGTCACTCATACCTGGCACACTTTGATGGACGCTTTTCGGTCAAGCATGGCTGATTGCACCCTAGAGTGAGTCGGTTAATTATGCCAAACTGGCAACTGTTGGGTCGTTGCTTTAGTTCGAACAGACTCCAGGAAGTTTCGAAACGAACATGTGAACAGTTAGACATCCGGCCACGAGTGGCTGTCCAACACTGTCATTACCTTGCGCGGACTCACTCACAGGCAAACGAACTACCAGGTCACTTGGAACCCAACTTCATCTCTCGGTTTTGATGTTTCTAGGCAACTGAATGTGCTGCACCAGGCCGCCTCATGTTTCAGTCGCTACGATATTCGAGATATCGCGAGATATTCGATATATATATATATATATGTAGTGCACTATTCACAAGGTTGATGAACATTCGTCGACAGCTGACGATCGGTCTCGCCCTTCTTGAGGCTCATCAGGTAGCCACAGTCCCCGAGTTTCCGTCAACCTTATGTTCTACTTGAAAACAAATTGCAGGAAATTAGCGAAATACACTCATTCAAACTATTTTGGTTGTGCGAGAGACTCATCTGAAACCAGGCCTAATCTCTTGGTTTTGATGTTTTTAGGCAACTGAATGAGACATGAGGCGGCCTGGTGCAGTACATTCAGTTGCCTGAGAATATCATAAACGAGGGATTCAGCTGGACTCTAGGTGAGTGTCTCGAAAACCAAATTGGTTTGCGAATGAGTGTATTTCATTAGAGTATGAACTGTTGTGACTAAAGTTGGAAGACCACGAATTTGTGATGAAATATCATATGTAATCAGCAACTGCTACCAAGCAATCCATCATATCGACTGGCGTGATCGATTGTCTCCTTCAGTAGGTTGACTGCATTCGAACCTCGCCTTACGAATGGATACACCACGCACGCACAGAAGATAACTCAAGCTGAAAGTGTTTTCGGGCGTTCAGAATTAGACTGAGACAAACAAGAGCTCATTACGGTTGTAAGAAAGTGAAGTTGTTTACTAGACAACATCAACCAAACGGTTGCAAACTTTTGGGCTGGAAAGTGAACATCGCATATGCACCATATTTAAAAAAAACTGAACATCTTCCCGCGTCTTCCCGAACTTTCATGGACACTCATTGTAAACGAACGATGCAAAGCAGTTCCACGCGCTCCGTGATAAACATCATTGGGTACACCATCCATTAGATGCGAGGCGGAGTTGCGGGAAAACCCTATACTACTCACATGCCTCATCAGTAGTATTCGCCGTCACACTATAATTCCTTATAGAATTGACACCTGCGGCTAACATAAATTATGTTTGCGTGTCCTCTATCACTGTTCATAACCACTGTTGCGTTAAACGCCGAGCATTCGTGTATATGTGTATATGTGTATATGTATTCATCTGAAAAGGAGATCTGGTTGGATCCATGAAGATGGCATATTACTTTTCCTCTTGCCTTTCTGGATAAAGGCATATGAAATTCCAATCATTTTTCGGTCATCCGTATGCCCAGCAATAGTACACAAATATGCTAAACCTGATAACAGATTACACTACGCATGAGGTTGCTGAAAATTCTTCGACTGTGCACAACCGGCTTCGCCCTTGTTGGGTCTCCTCAGGCAGGCGCCGTTAGCGAGTTTCCGTCGAATTCATGTTTTGCTTACACCCAACTTGCTCGAAATTAGCGAAAACCAATTTGGTTTTCTGAGAGGTTCACCTGGAGCCCAGATGAGTTAATCGTTTATAATGTTTTTGGACAATTGAATGTGCTGCACCAGGCCGCCTCATATTTCCGTCGCTAAGATATTCGAGATGTTGCGATACATGTGCAGAATTAATACAATTCTCATAAGGTTGCTGAAAATGGGAGATTCAGCTGGGTTTCAGGTGAGTCTTCCACAACGAAGCCAAATTTATTCACTCAATCGGATAACTTTTTTTCGATAAACAAACTTTGTCGTTTAGAATCGATTTGTCATTCTGAGTTCATTGAACTGCCCTCCCTTATTTCAGCCCTCATGAGTTTACGGAGTCTTTTGTTATAGTATGGCACGTGTGAAAACCGTGGAGCTAGTTGTTTGAACCGCGTTGGATTGGTCACATGACTCGCACATTCTAGACTGTCGGCTGTTCATTAGGTCTGTGAAAACGCGAAAACGACTAAACAGGCATACTCACGTTGATACGAATGAATTCAACAGCGATCACCTCATCTGCCTGTGCTTCCACAGTCCACAGACATGAAACGTTCTTGGGAAGCACAAAAGAGTAGCGTGGCGATGCGAAGAAGCCCCAGTCGTTGGTAATCCGGCGTCCACAGGTATCTTGGAGTGAAGGGGTAAAAAATTACCACCACATGATATGTTGTAACAAAAAATACTTTGGATATTAGGGAATCGTTTACTTTGGCGAAGACTGGACTGGAATTGTTATTGGAATTTACTTGGCTTCCTAACTACTTATATGAAACAAAGTAGGATCCAGTATGTTCGTTTTCTTTCTGGCCACACTCTCTCCTCCGAGGACGACACAGCGTATCCCACAAAAACCAGCGAAATCCGTGAAAGATACCCGACAAGAAGATTAAGCCAAAATTGAAGGGCATGGCCGCAAACACGTCATAACTTGAGGATACATCCCCACCACACTGACCTAGTGTTGTAATCTCAATAGGCTTTACTGAATGGTTCTCCGTCTGCTTTAAGACCTCGCCAATTTGGCGGCCTGCTTACTTAGCCTGATGAAGCTTTTGTGGCAAAAGCGAAACTATTCCCGTTTAAAAACCATCTACTATTTACTGAACCCTCCTGAAACGATGATTTCTCAAACGGTTCCAAACTTTTTCCAGTTGATTATAAACTTTCACCTTCCCCCCAGAAAAATAAACATGAATTTGGTGGTGATGAAACGTTTGAAATCAAATTGCCCAGCTCAGCGGACAAGTCAACGACCACCATCTTCGCTACATGAGCTACCGACATTTTCCTTCATAGAAAATGTGGATTTATTCTGAACTACTCAAGAGTAGTATAAAAATGGAAAAATTGGCGATGCGCTGCTGTTTTCTATGGTTAGTGAGGAAACTGTGTACCGTCCTACTCACCACTAGTTCGACCTGACTTTTGTGAGTAGTATGCAGCACCAACATCAAAAGGCAATATTAAAAGTTGATCATTGATAAACTTACCTGAACTGTAGTGGGCCAAAAAACCTCTTCCCCTGAATATGGATTTCGTGTAGGCGGTAAAGTGCAGATTCGGGCCGGTCGTCATGATTGGAAGGGGAACTGTTTTACCACAGAATCTGCCGATTCGCCGATCACTTACTTCGAAGTCATCGTAGATATCGATACCTTCTACTGTGCACTCACCCTTCCACTTGTGTGCGACCTTTTGGGGTAAACAAAGAATATTTTGTAATAGTCTGAATTATCTATTCGCTCAAACCCTTGGGTGTGCTAACGCGTCCCTGGACCGTGCTCGCTAACCAGTACACCTGAGCTACGGTTTTTCAAATACCAGTACAGGGTATTTTGCACCAAATTTGGAATTTATTTCGTACGTTTTCAGGTACGTACCACAGCCTAACGGCTATACCGACTTGTTCATTAGAAAAGATAGTGTGATAGTGTCCGGGCCTGGGGGGAGCTGACACCGTCTTCAAACTTGGCGTCTTCCTTAGCCTACCATCCAAATTAGATAACCCCGGCAAGCTGATACGAACTCGTCTGACAGGTGCGGGATATACTGTTCATCCAGATCTGCCTTGTCCGCATGGTGTGGGAGCAAGTGTCAGAAGTTCGGGACACTTGATGGTCTGGCACCAAGGCGAGATCTGATTGGTTGAAAGTTTGTAAACAGCAGCCAATCATGACCCAGTATTGGCCAAATGCCGGTTGCCAATGGAGCACCCAGAACGCGTCAGAACTTCCAGAAAGTTATTGCCGCCTACGCTATATATATATAGCGTTGTACAAATGTTCCTGACTACGTTTTGGGCGTTGAGGTACCTTTGGTGGCTGTTTTGACGTGAACGCTAGCTTGGGGGGCTT
>NW_008751997.1:502712-517457 GCF_000715545.1 Opisthorchis viverrini | reverse complement strand
TCATTAGATGCGATTGACTGCGAAGCGAAGCACTTGACTGAAAAGTAATCAGTTTAGATTGCTCCATGCTTCGAAGAGTTTTCAGCAACCTTCTGAGTAGTTTCTTTTACGCTTCGTGCCCTATTTATTGGAAAATTTAGATCGGAATTTTGGACTTCCTGCGAGGAGATTTCAAAGCGTGGGATTGTTAATTTACCTTGAAATTGAAGCCACGCTATGCATTATCTTTTTTCTGAGGATCGCCAGGAGTGTGCGTCTTAAAAATCTCTGAGGCGGGTCTGTAATCACGATCCTATGGTTCGTAGTCTCATAAATAACCAGTACAATCGAGATCTCATCCTGCTGAAAGACCAATGGATCCTGCCCGACTGTTTCACCTTTTTGGGTTGTCTGTAGCTTACGAACCTCGGGGTAGATTCGAGGTGACTTCCATTCAACTGGTGGTCGAAGAAAGTGAGGCGCGGTCAGGTGAGGTGAGCTCACCATACTAGTGACCATCGTTCCTGGTTGATCGATATAAGCTTTAACAGCTATTCATGTGGTCAGGGGTTCGAACCTTGGTCTGTTCTAAAAAGGGTGGAGCAGCTGGATAGTGCCTTCTGACTTTTCAACAAGGGCATACTTCACTTATAGGATAAAATCTCCATCAGAAAATTTTAACCCCTCCTCATCTAACCATTGTGTACTTTCTGTCATAAGCAGCTATCTAACAGTTTGAGTGGCTTGCTCCTAGAAAATATCTGGTGTCTTGAGTCCTAGAGTTAACCTCACGTCATTTGGTGTCGAAAATACCCAGGAACGTTGATAACCGGAGTTGAAATACTTGATAGTCCAGAACCTGAGGAGTGAGAAACGAACTTATCCCTGACCTTGAAACAACAGACTCACGTCAAAGGCCTTAAATCCAAGGAGTATACGGTTATCCGTCCGCAGTCTGATCGTGCCCCGAAAAACAGTGTTATCCAGATCGTACTTTGGATAGCCAGGAGATTGAATATATCCCTCCGGTTCTTCGAACAGGCAATCAAAGAGATTCCCTAAAAAGTGTGGAAGACAACAACAGAACGAACACAAGCACTGAGCTATCCGAATGCATTTTTAGTGAAAGTCATCACCCTTGAATCAGTGAATCGATGCATTGATGTGGCACGTAAAACAATTAAAATGGTGTACAGAAATGCATACAGATCTTTACAATTTTCCACTGCGAATTTCATCATGTAAATGATGTGAAGCTAGGCGAAAAAGCCGAGAGTGCACATCTCTGGAAAATTCCGGGGAGTCTCGAACATATGACCTCTCTGCTGGGAGTTTGGAGATTCAACCGTCCGACTACGAACAGTTTAGCAGCGATGTGACTGTCCCATGGTTAAACAGGATAAAACCGGACGATCGCGGTTTCGGAACTCCCCGGAATTTCGTGAGATTGAGATTCAACCGTCCGACAACGAACCGTTTAGTAGCGATGTGACTGTTTCATGGTTAAACAGGGTAAAGCCGGACGATCGCAGTTTCGGAACTCCCCGGAATTTCGTGAGATGTGCACTGCTGATGATTCCAAACCAGGACGGTGCTTTTGGACATTTAAGCACATTCTACCATCGTGTGATCACTGTTTGAACAAAACTGGCTTCCAGCATTTTCAAGGTGTCTCCTAGTTCGACTCAGTCATGTTGTGTTTTTGTTTTTTGGATTGTCTATAGTTCCTTTGGGAGCGGTCAACACTTAGTTGCGGACATTTTGAGCAAAGGATGCCAGAAAAAGGCAGTAGGACGAACGGTGTTGTCGGGGGAATTCGCTTTTATAATTTTATCCTCCACAGAATATTCAAAATGTGATAGAATGAAACGAATTCCAGGGCCGTTTACTTATTCTATGCGAAGCTGTGACCATTCGGGTGAACCATGGGAGATGAAGGCTGACTAGCAGGACTTTCAGAGCACAGAAAGCGGGATTTAACCCTATTACTCGGAGCTTCATCAGTAATATATAATCTATGTGAATGGCTTTTTTGTGATATACCTCAGTGAAAAAAGGAAACCCTTGGAATCGCGACTGAGTTCAGAATTCGACAGATATTGCAAATATAGTACACTATCAAACTTCCTCCATATGGTATTTGATACGAGTAGTATATATATATATGCTGTTGCATCTGAAGGGGATATTTTCAGCCCTGTCTTCAATGCTGGCCGTTGATGTTCCCCTGAGCTGAGTAGTTCTATTCCGGGCGCTCTATCACCAGTTGGACTGACACTGTCAGTTGCAATCGCAACGTACCGGTGGGCTCTTCTTGACTTGTATTGATCTGTTCGCAGGCCAACTGCTGAGCTGGGTGAACACACGAGTGTATGTTCCTGTGGGCAGCTAGTCTGGTTCGATCATCATGTGGTAACACTCAACTCGTCTGTTTATGGTTGGACCCTTACAATTTCCCTCTAATCAGGCAACCTCTTTGCAAGGATCAACTCCCAGTTTTTTCCTACTGAATCAGTCTTTGGTGGAACCATCTGGGACCAGAACATTTCCGACTCAGAGGTCCAGTGGTTGTGTTTGGGCGTTCCAGACGAACTCAGTCTCCATCAGTGCTTTCCTGAACAATCTATTACGCCCAACCACGGAACCTCATCTAAGCTTGCCCCAACATGTTGACATCCACCTAGGCACAGTCTGATCGTGTTCACACAATGATGCACTCCTGAGCCCGTGGGTACTAGCAGTTTGCGATGTCATTCTGCGTTTTCTCTTCAAATATCTCAGAAGAATGTTCTAGAGTAGTCTGATCAGCCAGCGTAATATGTGTCAATTATGTGACGTAATTATTTGTTTCCCTATTCCTCAGGCTAGTTCATCATCCTTCCGTGACTGCTCAAGTTTCAAGACTGAACCGTTCTATTTTTGGACTCTACTCAACCGTTTTCTATAGACGATTTGTTTACATTTATTCCTGGGCTCTTTGTTGAAAATTTGTCCCACTTTGAACTCAACAACAATTTTCCCGTCTAATTTGTCTGATAGCACACTGCCCTTTGTGTGCCATCCTGTGTTGCTAACTTCCCAAGGTTCAATCTAGCCGTGAGCCTTTCTTTAATTCACCTCATGATTTACTGTTAATTTCCTATAGAACCACGGTCTACCTATCTATACTGTCTGCCCAAGTCCAATTCAATATATTGTTCATTGACAATTGCGACTACTGAACAAACGCAGGTGAAGTTCGTAGAATTCGGTTTCGCCGCAATTATTACCGACCGTCCGTTGATGAATTAGACCCCACGTTACCTGTCAGATAGGACACCTAGATCGTACATTTAGGCTTTGAGATCACGGCCTTAGTACAGGATCGCACAATATGATTTAGATGACATTGACCTGGTGGAGCAGTATGCGGTCATAACTGATTAAAATGTCATTCTCTTGGTCACCCCGCAATAAACACCTGGTTACAGGTCAGAGCTGAACGACATTCAGATAGTGAGAGAGAGGTCGCATGTAATAAATCAAATAGAAACCTAACAGAAAGAGCTAATAACGGCAAAAAAACAATACTGTATTCCTTAGTCACACACAAACTTGACCAATGTATTCAATCACCAACCAGCCAATCAGAGAGAAAAAAATACGCCTCATTCAAACAATAACTCACAACAGGGTCGTGGATAAACAATTTTCGGAGCTTCAACTGGGAACAGTATCAATAGCAAATAGGTTGTGAGCATTTTCGTGACTTTTCTGCCTGGACAGCGAGCGATCCGACATGATATTATATATCTGGCGATAGATTGAAGACGGGCACTAGAATGTGCACCTGCCAGATCGAAGCATTCGCAATTTGTGTTCACATTTAGCTACGTGAAATAAACTGCGAAAATGCAGTTTGAAACCGGATTTTTTCCGATAATGTAACTAGAGACGTTACGGCTTTTTATGGAGTTGATAGCCAGTTCTCAGTGGCGCATGACTCCGGTAACTTTTGTCCTAAAGCACATACAGTCGGTCCTGTTTGGAATTTTGCGCCATATAAAGAAGTTTTCTACCCGGTCGTGTTAGAGACTTTGTCAAATAAACTGTTTTGAAATACATCGCACTAGGCTCTGGTGGGCTTTTTCAATTTGGTCCCCGTTGGGAGTGCCCGTTAATCACACCTTGTCCTTTTGAACATCAAGGACTCCGTGCTAATCTCTCAGCGGAAACGCTCAAAACGTTTGGCGCCTTAGATCACTACTTTACAGCAACTTGGATCCCTGGTGTAACGGTGATACTACTGATGGGGAGGCATGCGAGTAGTATGGGGTCTTCTTGTATATTTGCTTTGCGACTCTTATAAAAGGTAGATCTTTTGCGGAATTTGTGGCGCCACTTTGAAGCATTTGCTTGGATTTGAGTAACAGTGAATGAATAGCCAAAAGTTCAGGAAGACGCGTTCAGGAGAAGATGGATGTTCAGTTTTGTAAATAAGATGCAAATGGGAGTTTTGCTTCCCTGTCCAATAGTCTGTAACTAATTAGTTGGCATTTCCTAATAGATAACTTCGCAGCGAAGCCCGTCCTGCTTTCACTGGTAGTTCAGAAGGAAGTCACCGAAAACTCTCAGGACAATCTTCCGTGAATGGTTCGAACATCATTGCATTATTACCTTAACACGATTTCAGTTTCATTCGGGCGAATTTTCCTAACCGGTCACTGAGCTTGACTGTAAAATGGTTTTCTTGAAACGAACTGGCATATGCCGCAATCATGGCTTTGAGAAAATGCACTGCCGCTTGAAGGACCGAAAGCCTCAGAGAGGGGACGTTCATTCGTAGCTACCGCTGAGCAGTCGGCGACGTTACCCCAATTTGCATCCAGATGAGAGAACGATAAGAGACCAAATCTATTCACTTTGTTGTTTCCTCATATAATCTGTTCTGTTTTATTGTAGTTCAAACGAAGCAGCGCGCAGAATCAAAGTGGCACAACTTGGGAGTTGTTCTTTTCTATTGATAATTCGTCCTTAGCGAATACACACTCATTTGCAAACGAATTTAGTTTTTCGAGAGATTCACCTGGAACCCAGCTGAATCTCTCGGTTTTGGTGTTTCCGGGTCATTGAATGGGCTGCACTAGCCCCCCTTCATGTTTCAGTCGCTACGATATTCGAGATATAGCGATACATATATATTTGTAACGCAATACTCATAGGGTTGCTGTAAACTCCTCGACAGCCCAAGACCGGTTTCGCCCTTCTTGGGGCTCATCATGTAGGCGCAATCCCCGGGTTTCCGTCAGCCTTATGTTCTACTTGACACCAAATTGCACGAAATTAGCAGAATACACTTATTTGCAAACTAATTTGGTTTTTCGGAAGACCCACCTGGAACCCAGCTGGATCTCTCGCTGGTGACGTTTTCAGGCAACGGAATGAAACATTGGGCGTCTTGGTGCAGCACATTAAGTTGCCTGGATACCTCACAAACGAGAGATTCAGCTGGGTTCCAGCTGAGTCTCTCGCAAAACCAAATTAGTTTGCAAATGAGTTTATATTCGCTAATTTCATGCAGTTTGAATTCAAGCAGAACATCAAGTTGACAGAACCTCGGAGACTGTGCCTACCTGATGAACCCCAAGAAGGATGAAACCGGTTGTGGGCTGTCAAGGAGTTTTCAGCAACCTTGTGAGTAGTTTCCTTTGATCATTCTTCCTGTTAGTGAGACAGATGTCTGCTAAACACCCGAGAAGTTCTGAATGATCGTCACCCGGGGAGTCGGTGAACACGTGACCACATGTCGTGGTTATTGCAATCAAATGGCGAGTAATGATATATTCTGTCCAAATGAGAGCTAACACATAGATAATCAGCTTCGATTGGCCAAATGGCTGTGCTGAACTACCAACCGGAAGGTCGCCGGTTCGAAACTCCCTGTGATTTTACGAGATGTAGACTTGTAACTGAATTGTAATTGTAAATGAATAAAAGGGTGTACAGCGTTTCTCGTCCTTTCAATTTTTACAGAACGAAATATCGATTGGAAATTTTTAAATCTCCTCACACTACCAAAGACTTGAAGTGTGGTTGGAAGCGCAGCATTCGGTGGTGTTTGTGAACTTTTGAAGAATAGGTTAGTTTTG
This sequence comes from Opisthorchis viverrini, assembly GCF_000715545.1. Classification (NCBI taxonomy): domain Eukaryota; kingdom Metazoa; phylum Platyhelminthes; class Trematoda; order Opisthorchiida; family Opisthorchiidae; genus Opisthorchis; species Opisthorchis viverrini. The sequence goes on along the minus strand of NW_008751997.1, from coordinate 511,350 downwards.
CACTTGGAATATGGATTTCGCAGTCAAATATGTGGGCTTCATTTGGAGGGAGAGGGAGAAACAGCAGACACATAGGCGATAAACATGTCTTGTTGTAAGCGTGATGCAATCTGTCTCATGGATATGCATGTGCCTGAAACAGAGGGGTATACCGTTAGTCGTCAAATCTATATAGGGGGCCTGTTGTTCTGACAATTGCGTCGAGTCAAAGATGAACAATTCAGTTGTAACACACTGTTTATGTTTATTTCTACAAGTTTTTCCTAATCTACACAGGAGCAGCCGCAATGGAGAGGTCGGGTTCGAACCCTGTCCGCGTCATTTGCACTGCCTCACGTTCAGTCTAAAAGTGTTTATTGTAGCCAACGGCTTAGCTGTCCTAACCCAGACTGAAGGCCAGAGGCTATGATTTGTGTATGCTCCTCGTCCGGTCCAAGCAACTCATCTGCTCCTAGTTTTCACCCCTAAAAAGCAACGGCACCTGGAAATTCTCTTCTCCAATGGTGACGAAACGTTTACAAAGCAAGCATGAAATGCAAAGTTGTCGGAAACGAAGTCTGTCACGTCGTGATAAAAACAGGACTCCCTTAATGCACAACAGGACAGTTTGCTCCAACATATTGGAATCGATGGATAACTACATTTGATCAGCTGACTGCATTCTTTTTCTCATTTTGGATCAATATACGCGCAGTGAAGAGATGAACTCATCCTACAAACCAGTCCATAAGTTTTTTGTTGACCGTAGCAACTGCCAAAAGTTGAAGAAAAAACAGGGGTGATCGGCTGACCACTCACTAAGCCTCAAATATAGGCGTCCTTTTGAGTTTCGACGCATGGCCTGTGCCCGGAAAAAGTGACAGGCTATTCTCATCTAGAAATCGGAGATGTGTTCCCTGACAAAATAGTCTTTGTTTTTCCGTGAGAACTATTTCGACGTTTGAACCGGTGGGTGTTGCTGCTCACTCTGACATTCCGCCAGTCAACTCTGAACAAGTCTGAGTGTTGGGGTAACAAAGCAAACAGGTGATGACCCATTTGTTGAAAGACACCCGAAATGGGATGTAAAAATATCACAGGCTTCGACAAAATGTGGCTAGTGGTGGAGGGGGATTCGACTACTTTCAAGTCAGGTTTGTCATGTGAAAAGCTCAGAAGCCGCATGCCGCTGTTTCATCCTTATTGAGAATCATCAGGAGTGTGTAGCTCATAAAATTCGAATATTTACAAACCCGCAACCTTGTGGTCTACCGTTTGGCAACGAGCGACCAATCAGCGCTGTGATCAGTTCTCATTCAGACACGGTAGAGCGCCAATCCTCCGTCAATCATGGGATCCACATCACATGATCACAATTATTGACTGGCTCCTCAACAGAGCTTTGCATGACAAAAAATCGAAGTAACTAGAATCGATCTCTCGATCTCTGGTCAATTCCCAATATGCGAGTCTGCTAGTAGGAGGGGACCATCACGACAAGCCTGCACATTCCTTTCTTGATTCAGCGCAGAACGGCTTGGAAGGTTTGGTTTCGTCATCGTTGGCTTTAAAGTGTCTATTGTGGCGTAGTTCCGTCAATCGATCCACATCACATGATCACAATTATTGACTGGCTCCTCAACAGAGCTTTGCATGACAAAAAATCGAAGTAACTAGAATCGATCTCTCGATCTCTGGTCAATTCCCAATATGCGAGTCTGCTAGTAGGAGGGGACCATCACGACAAGCCTGCACATTCCTTTCTTGATTCAGCGCAGAACGGCTTGGAAGGTTTGGTTTCGTCATCGTTGGCTTTAAAGTGTCTATTGTGGCGTAGTTTTTCTCATGGGTTTAAAATAACAAAAATATTTCGTCTCTATCATTAGTAGCCAGGAGACGTTCCTTTCACCAAAACTTCAAGGAATTCGAGTTCGCTATCATCAGCCTTCAGAAAGGCACGCTCACAACACTTTGAAAACGTGTGCAATCTTGCCAGCTAAAAAAAAGTATCATACACGGCACATGTGATATGGCAAAAACATCCATCGTACGAGTGAACGCTCCAGTAATAACTGTCTGTCGGAGGCTCTGAGTATTTCAAAGTGTGGTCATACGTGTGATATGTAAAGAATTCGTCTTGTGATCAGTGTAGCCTAAAAAGCCGATAAACAATTTCCAGCTGTTCCATTCTCACTGGGAACCCAGATGATTTCCAACTTGTGTTCTTCTGAACACGCAGCCAACAGAGGCCGACCTGCAATGGGACGAACCTTGGACAGAGTCTAGCGCCTCTCAACCTTCAGTCATGAAATCCAAATCAGTGGGGTAACGGGGGATACTGCTGATGGGGAATGCGAGTAGTGTGCGGTTTTTTCGTAAATCCGCTTCGTGTCTATTGAAAAGTGAGATTTATTACGGAATTTGTAGAACTGCTTTGTAGCATTCGTTTACATTTGAGTGATCGTGAATGGATATCCAAAACATTTCAGGAAGTCACGTTCGAAAGAAGACAAATATCCAGTTTTTAAAAACAAGATGTAACTGGGAGTTTTGCTTTCCTGTCCAATAATTTGTAACCGTTTGGCTAGTGTTTTCTGATAGGCAGCTCTCCAGCGGAAAGAACCAACCGAAGGCTATGATCTGTAAAATTCACTGAACCTCTATTCTAATTTGTCCGTTCACTCACTGTTTAGTAAGTAGAACGTGGTTTTCTGGTGTCGTCGAGAAAACACTCCGCGGTTCCCTCAGTTGGTGTCAGATCCAAAATTTGAAAGCACAATCATAAATGGCCATCACAGAGTGACATTGTGGATATGAGTAGTATGCGGAAGAGTCACTAAAAACGACGGGAGTGCAACTGATGTAGAATAGGGTACTAGAATTACTTAATGAGCCCCAAGAAGGACCGAACCTTTAGTGAGCTGGCCAGAGTCTTCGTCAACCTCATGGGCAGTGAGTAATTAAAGCGTGTTCTACTCCACACCAGACGTAGTCTGAATATAAACATCCGTACAGCCAAGGAGGATTTATCCTGTTGAATGTCTCAACAATTCATACAGAAATTTAAGCCAAAGGTCAGGAGAGACCTGTATATTTGATGAATCCCCATCGGTGAGGTCAAAAAATCACAAATGTGATATCAGTGGGAGTGTCGCCATGGATATATTCAGCGTAGGACTTTAACTGTGCTCCCAACCGCCAGTGAGAAGGAGACCATCACGAAAGGCGTGAACTCCCATTAGATTCAATAGGATCGGTGGTTCTCACAGCAGACATACTCCTGACATACTCTCACACGCCTATTTGCCGTTCAAAATAACGAGAATATTTTGTTTCCGTAATTAGTAGCCTGGATTCATTCCTCCCACCACAACCTCAAGGAATGGAAGGTCGCGGAAGTTCAGTATCATGTTGCACAGAAGCAACTTTGAAACAGCTATGCATCTAAATATCCTATTTGGGATAGGCACGCAAGCAATAGCGGAAACATCTGTGTAGATCACTTTGTCCGAGTAGACTGCGTCAAATCACGTTACTGATAGGTACCTGTGAAAGGAGCCTTCGCTGTGGAGTTATTTATTCGAAAATGCCAACTGACCGGTTACAGACCACTGAACAGGAAAGCAAAACTCCAATCTGCATCTTGGTTACAAAAACTGGACACAGATCTTCTCCCGAACGAGTCTTCCTAGAGATTCGTTGCCTCTACTCATTCGTCGGTCAATTCCAAGCAAATGTTACAAAGTGGCCCCACGAATTCCGCAACAGAATTCCCTTTTTCAGTCGACGCAAAGCGAAATTCTACGAACAACACATACTACTCACGTGCCTCCCCGTCAGTAGTATCACCGTGACTTGATCAGTGAAACGTTGGAAGGTCTGGGCAGCATTGCGTAAACCAAAGGGCATTTGGAGGAATTCGAATAAATGGGGTCACAGGTGAAGGTGTGCTGTGAATAAACTCAGCCTAAGGTGAAGAGTCTAGACGTGCTGTATAGAAATTTCCTCTTTGTTTGCAGTCATGGGCACTACGTTTCTCCCGAAATTATAATGGAAATTCTAGGGACCGCAAACACCTGGTTAGTAAACGATACTACTCATAAGGTTGCTGAAAACTCTACGACAGCACCCGACCAGTTTCACCCTCCTTGGGGTTCATCAGGTAGGCTGAGGGCCCGCGTGTCCATCGATCTTTTGATGTATTTGAACACTCATGTGCAATTCAATTTTGTTTTCAGGGAGACTCAAGCGAACCTTCTGTTTATGATGTTCTCCAACACAGTTTGCTGCGCTTAATGCGTCTACCTGAATGGCTTCCCAACAAGGGTTGTCGAAGTGTTTTTCGCAACCTCGTGAGTAGTTTCTTTTATGAAAATATACTGCGATATCCCGAATATCGTGCCGACTGAAACATGAGGCGGCCTGTGTGCAGCACATTTGGTTGAAGAACATCTTAAAGAAGATATTTACTTTAGTCAGTCAATCAGTCAATCAATCAATCAATCTATCTATCTATCTATCTATCTATCTATCTATCTATCTATCTATCTATCTATCTATCTATCTATCTATCTATCTATCAAACAACCAATCAATCAGTTAATGAATAGATCGGGTCGGATTTTACGTAAAACCTAAGCAAAAAACCTAAGCAAACCGTTCACTGCCACTACTAATGTCCTCTAATTGAATTGCGTTTTTCATAGAATGCCTGACCTCCGGTTCTTCCAAGAGTGCTTGATACTGGTCAGAGATGAAACAGCATTAGGAGTTTTTGGCGGAAAATAGCAGTTAGATGATCAGGTGAGTTGATGTTTTAGTAATCTGAGGTTGCTTGGTAATTTTCAACAGAGATATCCTTGTGAATACTGAATAGTTTCACAAGGTGGGTGAAACTTTCACCTGAGAAGTCTTCAATCGAAAAACCAGTCAATAAGTGATCACGAGATGTCCTTCATTTATTGAAGGACGTTATGTTCTGTCTAAATATGAGCTAACCATCCTGGCGATCACTCATTCAGGACCAAAAGTTTAAGTGTTCAACCATTGGCTGGAATGTCGCCGGTTTGGAACTCTGTGTGCTTCGTAAAATGCGCACTGCTGGTCGTCTCTAAGAAGGCTGAATCGTCAGGCACGTTCTGAAAGTGTTTTCTAAGGCAGCAGATGACGTGAGACACCTGTTCGATTGCTGAGGACGATTCCAAAATCATTTTAGATCAACTCGCAGTCATTTCAACAATGTCCTGCCCAGTCCTTCAGAGTCTCGGAAAGAGCAAATCTGAACGATTTGATTGATCCGGTTATTATAACTTTCAAGTCTACCGACATTGACAATGCCTGAGGAAGAATTATTCCGGTCCGCACAACGTTTTACTCAAGTATACTACAGAAAAAAGAAGGAACTGTACTTTCGGATCGCTTAAAGCCCTCCGTTTATCACAAACGACGATTGAAGTACACCGTTCGTGACACTGAGTCAGGCATTCCATTAAAGTTGAGTTCTACCACGTGAGCGGTTGTCATTCGGTCAGAATGATGTACTCCTCACTCAGTATAGCAGTTTGCTTGCTGATGTGGTCATGGAGACTGAGGTGTACGAATGGGGTTAAACCCCAAAAGATAGCCGAACACAACACAGTGTCTGAGACGGTCCATCGTACAGAGCCAATTTGTACAACAGAGAAGTACTTTTGAACTAACAGAATAGATAGCCAGTTCTCTCGGCAGACTACAACCAAGCATTTGGAGGCGAAAGAAATAAGCCCTCATTGGGGTGCCTCATCTGATCAAGATGGCATTCACAGCAGTTTCGAACGCGCTGGTTGATACTTGGTTAACTTTCACCAATATGCAATTGTACTACGATTATGATTGTACGTTTTATGAGGCTACTGATTCGCGTAACAATATTGTTGTCTTTATTTGCAAATTTAGTAACCCGTCTACCTACAAACGGCTCACACAATTACTCGTCAGCATCCCAGTGTGGAACGTGAAAGCACGGATTAAATTGGCATGCACTTTGTTTATGAAATCAGGCTGCCAATCAACGCTCACATGATTTCGTGAGACTCATGTAAGGTATCAGTAACCTCATATCTATGAGTAGACTGAAGGGGTCGAAACGCGCCATCTTCGCCAGAAGGAGTGGAAGACATTTCAAGGTCTACAGCAGTGTGCTACAAATTCCAGTCGGTGATCATGCTACCAACAAGTGTGTAAGCATCAGTCCAGCACACATTCGTGTATCGCTAAAAGTCTAATAAATTATGGATATGCATGGAAATGTTGTTAGGTTCCTTTGATGTGATGACTGTAGAGCAGTTGTGAAAACACACTTGAAATATGGTTTTTCGAGAGACTCACCTGGACCCCAGCTGAATCTCTCGTTTGTGATGTTCTCAGACAACTGAATGTGCTGCATCAGGCCCCTTACGTTTCAGTCGCGATACATGTACATCTTTGTAATCTACTACTCATAAGGTTGCTGAAAATCCGTCGACAGCCCACGGCCGCTTTCGCCCTTTTTGGGGCTCATCATGTAGGTGCAGTCCCCGGGTTTCTGTCAACCTTATATTCTGCTTGAAACCTCAGAACACCACAAACGAGGGATTCAGTTAGGTCCCAGGTGAGTCTCTCGCAAAACCAAATTAGTTTGCAAATGAGTGTATATTCGCTGATTTCGTGCAATTTGTTTTCGAGTCGAACATAAGGATGACGGAAACCCGGGGACTGCGCTTACATGCTGAGCCCCAAGAAGGGCGAAACCGGTCGTGGGCTGTTGACGGATTTTCAGCACCCTTATGAGCAGTGCATTACAATGATATAATTGAAATATCTTCAGACTAGAGATCGACAGTAACGCTCGTATAAACGTACACCGGTTTATGCGAACTACGCTCTAAACAACTACGATGAGTCACTGTTTCTCCGAAGATATGCTGCTTGCTTCGATTACTTTGTTAGAGACATTTTTCTCCAAACTGCAGATGAACTTACTTTTCACCTGTGAGGGTGAGCATTAGACATTCTCACACCATTTCTAGGGCCTTCTTTAGCTAGGCGAGATCAGGGGCGATTTCTTTGAATAGCTGATGGGTCTCATGTGTAGATCTATGATATTTCATTTCAAAACAAGGAAACACTTCTTGATTAGATAGAGCTGTTTCGGCAAACCAATGTTAGTTAGTTCGTTGTATGAGCGGGTGGACATTGACTAAGTTACATAACGAGGTTCCTACTGACAAAAGGGCATGCTAATTGCGAAAAAGGCATCCCACAACACCATTCCAAGGGCCTCTCAGATATTCGGTTCTACAAGTAAAACCAACCTGTGATGAAAGGCTGAGAGGCAATGTGTGCATCTGTTTCACTAGCCGTGAGAATCCCAAGAAACTGTTGTAGGGACTTTTGAACCCACCACCTTCCGGCTAATGGTTTCACCACGAGCACCTGGCTGACACGCCTAAACAGGATGTAGCACGGCTTATCCTTTGTTCACAGGATAATGAAAGGAAGAAGGCTTTCGATGCGGAGTCGCTTATTGGGGAAACACCAACTTACAGATACAGACTATGGGACGGGATAGCAATGCTCTCATAAACATCTTGTTTAGAAAAACTGAATATCCATCTCCTACTTGAATGTGTCTACCTGAACTTTCCCACATATTCATTGACTGTTACTCAAATGCAAGCAAATTCTACAAAGCGACTTCAAAAATTCCGTAATAAATCTCCTTTTTCAATAGACACGATGCGGATTTACGAGAAAACCACACACTACTCGCATGCTTCATCAGTAGTATCCACCGTTACACATCGGGCACGCGGGTTTTGGCTTGCTTCTCGAGGGCCAACTTCTCCGATGCAAGTTCTACTCGTATTGTGAAAGTAGTAGCCTTCTAAACTACCCATAAATTGAAGGAGATGTGGGGAGATTTGATCCTGTAAATGAAGCCAGTCTATCTAAATTTACACTGCACAACGGTTTCGATCATATTGCCGGTCACCAGCAGTGCACTTCTAACGGATCACTGTTTGAGTTCCGAACCCGTGATTTTCAAGCTGGTATTTTGAACACTTAGTGGTTCGGTCACATTTCTGTTAGCTGATTCAGCTATGATATGCATCAAATCAGCTTATCTACCCTAGTATATCCGAAACTTTAGATGTGCCAGTGAACTAGATAAATTTAGATGAATCTGACGGCTAACCTACTCTCGTATAAAAGGGGTTCAAAGAGGAATCCAGATTTACACAAGTTTGCTGCAACCACGAGCTCACGAAGCCGCAGGCAAACTAGTCTACCTGTTTCCAACATTCTAAGGTTGCTATGTGACCAATGACATCATACGGTAACTAAACGAGTTCAGGAAAGCGGCCCAAACTATTGGCAAACCATTTCTGGCTCACACCAACACAGACAGCGGAAATGTAATTTGTCAGAGCAATATGTCGCATCTAAAGTTGCACAGATGCCTACATAGACAAATCAGGGAAAGTCACCATCATCATCATCATCATCATCATCATCATCATCGACAGCATGACATCAGTGTTCAACACCGATGCTTCACCGCCGTACAAACATGATTTGTTTGAAAACCTTATTGTAAAGAAAAGAGGAAAGATGGACGGGGAATGGACTTAGTGTTACC
>NW_008751997.1:482268-502661 GCF_000715545.1 Opisthorchis viverrini | reverse complement strand
AGAACGCCACTGACATCGGTTGGCAGCCATATCTTGTAGTGTCTCCAACCAGGCACAGTGAGGATCACGTGGTCCCCATCCTGGAAGGCGAGTAGCACCGACAGCACCCAAGCGTTTCGTGATCTCTTTCATACTCCTCTGCCAAGTCAAGGGTTGGCCACCTCTCTGTTTACGCCACTCTGAATTGGGCATTGAAAGCAGCACTCTCTTCTACAAGCGATGGTTGGGCATACGTAACACGTGTCCCAACCAACGCAGCTTCTGGTGCCGGACACATTCTTCAATGGAAGTAGCCGTTGCACAACCGAAAACGCGCTTTCTCACTGCCGCATTACGGGTTCGCTGACACCAACCCACACGAGCTATGGTTCTGGAACAACGATTGTCGAACACCTGAAGACGTCTCAGTTCCGCTGCTAGAATAGGCCAATTCTCACAGCCATACAACAAAACAGGCCGTACTGTAGCTTGATACACACGTCCTTGATATTCAAAGATAAACCGCTCTGAGGTCATAATTGTCTAAAATTAGCAAACGCCTCCCGAGCCTTGCAGATTCGTTCATTCGCCTCATCTGTCACACTACAGTCAGAACTAATACAACTTCCAAGATATGTAAAACGCTCCACAACTTCCAGTGCCTTTCCCTGGATTGTAAGTGGCGTGTTCAGTGACTGCACGTCCACGAGCATGACCTTACACTTTGTGGGTGCAAAGTGCATACCAAAGGACGAGATGACTTTAGCCAGTTCATCCAAAAATACCTGCGCCTTCTCCTCCCCTTCGAATATGAGAACGATGTCGTCTGCATATTCCAGATCGACAAGGGAAAGTCATCGGACACAAACAAGCTCTTTCTTAAAACTTTTCTAACCAAAGTCTTCAACGAGACTTCCAGTAAAAGGACATTTATACGAACTGCTCAGTCACAAGATTGGAAGTGACTGCTAGCGCCATGTGAAGTCACTGTGATAATTGACTTTACCATTCACTCCCTTCAAGGAGTACTTGGATTTCTGATAAAGTACAAAGCGTGTACTAGAAACCAGGCGAACCACTTAGGGTTTCGATGCCAAAACAGGTTGACGATTAAGGATGACTGCTGTCGGTGCGATTCTGTTCCGTGATCTCCTATCGAACATGGTTTTCCCAAAAAAGCGATGACTTCAGTGGAAATCCCGGATACCAAAACCCAGAAAGATCCATTGGTTAAGCTAGAAGATGCTCTCGGGTGTAATCCACAGAAAATGCAAGAGCCCAAGACGACCGCCTTTCGAAAGTTTTCACTTCTTGTTAGCCATAGCCCCATTTTCACTGAGTTGGAAACCACTGGTACCTCAGTGTCGATCGAGATGAAACCAGGTTTAACCCGTCCGGTCTTTGACACTTTTCGAATGGTATATCCATACAGAAAGCTACCTTAATCCGTTATTTCAAAACGAGAGATTAAATCACAACGCTTTGTACAGCCAACGTTTCGTTACCGCGCTTTTGGGTGTGTTGTATTGTAGTGGTGGTGGCCGAGCTATTGGTTACGTCTGCACTGAGCCTGCCAGACTACGCGATAGGGAGAAGACAGAGAACTGGGGACATGGCTGTATTGCCAGGACAAAACGTACAGAGCGTCTGCGTAAATATATATAGGATGACTAATTGGCCAAATATGCTCGTTCACTTGTTCGTTCCGTACAGCCAATGGTGGTGTTCCGGTCGTGAACATTCTCAGGCCCACTACGCTAGTCGAGTGTTGCTAAGCCGTTTGGTGAGAGCCGTGTTTCGTGGGCGCCGCCAACTCACCTACTTTCCGGACGTGTCAAATCGATCGTGACCTTGGGGATGCGTCACTCTCTGTACATGTACTTTTTCTTCTGTCTGGGCGCGCCCTGACAGGGTGCTAGTCTGTCTGCAGTTTCAGTAAGAAAGATCAGAGCGAGGGCCGGCACACCTCAGATTGATTGCAGTGGTCGCAAGCCCCATTCTTTGCGTAGCAAATCCTAACCCTGGACACTTGTCAGAAAGCGGTCGCACGTGTTCTGTTTCAGTTGACTAGGTTTACAAGAGGCTGTGCTGATCAGTCAATACCAGATGAGCCCTTACTACAAAGAACTTTGACGAAATCCATAAGCGTGGGGTTGGGGTTCGAACTAGCAGTGGTTGGTCAAACACATGATCACCTAATTAGTATTTTCACTGAAGAGAACAAACAAATTAGGTTCTATTAGACTGAGGCTGAAGCCTCCAAATTGTAATGCTGCAGGATTGCAGTCCGTGATTATTGAGGAAAAATTTGAAAGCTCAGGTAGTGTAGATGATCGTTCGTTTGTTTCTTGAGCTGAGCACTGTGATTGCGAACGCCGCGCCACTAATCGAGGTAACATCATTAGTGCGTTGGTGTCAGTCGTGAAGGTATATAGTCTTGCCAACTTTAGGAAGTATCAGGAAGGTCAGATTCCTGAAAGTAACCTCAGGAACCTCGGAGCCTATTGCTCCACCAAAATCTCAACAGGAAAGCCAGCAAACATCCAGGCCAGTCAATGATTCAATCAATTCAGCAAAAGCGGATGAGTGTTCATGCACGCTACAGAAGCACAACCGAACGTGGTCTGCTTTCAGGCATTTCATAGAGGCACGATCGATGTTGATGGGTGTTCACCAAACGCCTCTCAGACAGCCTGGATCAATGTCAGAATGTCCCCTTTAAATAGCATGGGGCTGTTGTAACTTTTGCTCGCGCACTCGCAAGCACTCACTAGCTTGTTTGGAGCTGTTGTGTTCCCTTCTGCGAGCCTCTTTTCCGGCACTAGGCACTGGATTGGGTCAACACCAGATTCCACAGATTGGTGAATCAGCAGATATAACCCGAAATCTAACAATAACAGGTCTGTCTGCAAACTGGCCACTCGGATGAAGCTAGAGATGGATATATTTCCTCAGCGTTTTTCGTCAACTAGCTTGTTATGGGTTACGAAATTAGCCATAGCTGAATTGGACTTTACGAAGCCATAGCCCTAATGAAATGCCAGACAGATTTCTCACCCTGGCTTCTATCACGAAGACTTTGAGATTTTGATTCAGCATCCACAGCAGACACACGATGTTCCGTTTCACTGGCTACACCGACAGTGAGAAGAAGAAGGCTTTCGCCGCAGAGTTATTTACTAGAGAACGGAACAGTTACAGACAATTGGACAGGGAAACAAAACCCTCATATGCATCTATTTTTACAAAAACTGAATATACACCTCCTTGAACGTTTCTTCCTGAACTTTCCTAGATATTCATTGACTGTTACTAAAATGCAAGCAAATGCTACAAAGCGAGTCCACAAATTTCGTAATAGATCTCATTAATCAGGAGAGGCCAAGCTGAATTACGAGAAAACACTACTCGCATGCCTCATCAGTAGTATCCACCATTACAGTGGTAGCGAACATGTTTCGCTCACTAACTCGGGAATGTCGATTTCCATGATACTGGTTATGAATCGAGGCTGCGAAGACTTTTGGTCGCATGAAGTGTTACAGATTACACGGAAGATCGTGGCGGAAGATACATATGTATTTGTAATGCACTACTCATAAGTTTGCCGAAAACTCTTCGACAGCCCACAACAGGTTTCGCCTATCTTAGGGCTCAGTTCCCGTCAACCTTGTGTTCTACTTGGAACCAAGTTGCACGAAATTAGCGAAATACACTCATTTTCAAGCGAGTTTGGTTTTGCAAGAGACTCATCCGGAACCCAGCTGAGTCTCTCGTAAGGGAAGCTTGCTAATGTAAGCTGACGCTGGGACTGAAACTTCAAGAACAACAACTTTCTTGCAGAGTACTACTCATAGGGTTGCTAAGATCTCTTCGACCACTTTTCAGGGTCCATCTGAGTAGTTATATCTTGAATATCGTAACAATTGAAGCATGATGTAGTCTTTATGTGATACTTTCTTTGAAGAATATCACAAACGAGAGTTTCAGCTGGGGCGATTCAACTAGTCTCCTGTTAAAACCAAATAGGTGTGCATACGAGTGTAAATTGCGGGCAACAACATTCCCTCTGGGTGTTGGATTAGCCCTGGCGCTTTCATGCTGCGATTGTTTCGCCCGCCTCCTCCGCGTGAATCAAATGTGCATCCGCACTTTTATCCATTTGACGAAGACAACCACAACGCCGAATGTTCGCAGTGCATGCCTGTGCCGAGACTCAAACACGGAAACGGTGTCTAGGATCCAGAATAGCAGGGGATGGGATGGACCGTGATTTTCTGCTATCTGACAAGTACCGGTGAAAGGAAGAAGGCCTTCGCCGCGGAGTTATTTACCAGAAAATGCTAACTGACAAGTTACAAACTATTGGACAGGGAAGCAAAACTCTCCGTCTTCTCCTGAACGCATCTTCTTAAACTTTTCTGGATATTCATCGACTCAAATCATTCATTGCTCAAATCCAAGCAAATCTACAAAGCGACTCAACAAATTCCGCAACAGATCTCTCTTTTCAAGAGACGCAAAGTGAATTTACAAGAACAACACCTACTACTCGCATGCCTTCCCCATCTGTAGTATCATCGTTACACCGGTGGACGACCCCAACGCCTCAATGAATGCCGGCGTAACAACAGTGCACAGTGTATGGTCCGGGTATCTGATGCACAAGAATGAAGAAATTTATCAGTACTAAAGAGCATTAGGCTGCCAGTCATGATTTAGGCGGATGATATTGCTTCCTATCGATCTGTATCAAAATGTGTTGTTCCGTTCATTGATGAATTCAAGGTCGCTATCGAAATACCGCCCGACGATTAAAATGGGATTTAAAACTCCCGTAAATTAACAACCCTGTTTTCTACTATCATGTGTGATCACTCACCCTTCTCCCAGCCTGAAAGAAACGCTTGTTATGGAAGCCAATTTTTGTTACAGGCCTTTTCAATGAAACCTTGGAGATGGTTTCATGGTTGCATAAAGATCCTTTCCGGCGTTCATCATACGCTTATATGGATTTTGTAAACGTAAAAATTTCTGCCACATTCTCAGTGGCAGCTGGACGTAAATAAGTACAAGGCGGTGAAATGGAGTTAAGCCAAGAAGATAAGAAAGTGATCGTGTTTAGGTTATAACGTTTTAGAGAAAACGGAAGAATTTGAGCCACTGGAATGTCCTTACAAAAAGAAAATGGGATGCTAAAATACTATCTGTTATTAGTAGAAACACAATGGGGATAAACAGATCAAATGTGTGGTCAAAACACCGACGGTATCACATCCGAATGGCCCCGGAAAGCACGTCCTGGTAGATACTTTCTGTGAGTGGTACGTAGCATTTGGACTGCTTGTCCAGAATGTAAAGATGATCCTTGGTGTTGGTCGGATCAAAGCCGGATTTCATCAACCCGCGCTTGAGCAGTTTGAATGTGTCTGCAATGTAATCGAAGATAAGGTCGTTTTTCAGTGAAGAATACCTCTCGCTTGCAGTAACTTGACATTGCGTGTTGTTTCATTTCAAACCAGAGTCTAAAAAAGCGGTTCCGAAATTCCAGTTCTGTCGCTGAGCCTGCACAGATGTTTCGTCCTGCAATCAATAAGCCTGTGTTTGTGTTCCACATTTCGGTGAAATTTATTTACTTATTTCTCATCACTTGAGGGACTACTCCTATGATAATTTATCGATCGAGGATCACGTGACGTGATCTGGGTAGATGAAACAGCAGCGGCGCTATATGCTTTCCACGCCAGAATGATGGTAATGGGACGTGCTTTCGGAAGACTCCGAAACCATCCATCAGTACAGATCTGTGCGATGCGCACTGCCAGATAGTCACAACGAGAATGAAACAAGAAAAGTCAGGGATATAGGTCAAGTTTATATCCATCCGCTCACGTACCAGAATTGAAAGTGGGGTTACCTCTAAACTTCTTGCTTGAGCAGGAAAAAAGTGTTGCAAATGGACTGACAAACAAAAGCACTTTTTGACAGGAGAGATCCATCCCGTACGTAGGGATGTCCGAGCTTATCAGACCAACTGAGCGTTCTTCAACTGACTCAGAATGTGATCTAACAGTTGTAGATAAAATTCTAATTAAAAGCAATGAGAAAATAGACTCACTTGTCATCTCAAAATCTGCACAAAAGCGTAAAAACTGGGGTCTGGCGTACGGGGGTAAGGCTTTTTCAGTGGACGAGTAAATCTTCGCTACCATCAACTGTTCTTGTTCGGTAGTCATCGATTTGATGTCAACTTCAAATGCAGCCATACCGGCTCTGCCTTCTGTGCCGGGAACCAAGACACCGTAGACATTAATACCAGTATCGGGGAATTCTTTCATTAGAACAGCTTCAACTTCGGACGTGGATACATTCTCACCGTGCCACCGGAAGGTGTCTCCGACACGGTCACTAAAGAACAAGTAGCCTAGCTCATCGTAGTATAGGAGGTCTCCTGAGGGAGAAAGAAACGAAAATCGAAGCCAGGTGGCTAAAATGTGTTAAAGGGGAAGACTTAAAGATGCTGTGTAATGCGAAAGTCTGACGTTAGAACTTTTCAACCGTCAGTTGGACGTCCTACCACTTATTCAAATTCTGTTTGTTGAACGTTGACAAATTTGTTCTAATCTCAACGAATATTTCGTCCTGCTGAAAAGTCCAAAACTGTTGTGGGGCTGTACTTTCTCCGTTCACGTTCATCATCCACAAGGACAACAACGTCAGAGTTGACATTGATGCTTCACTGCCGGACAAACATAACGTTTGTCTAATTATATTTAAATCCCCGAGTGAAAAGAAGCAAAAAAGAGTAGGGGACCTAGTGCTGGCTTATGTCAAGCATTCTGAGGTGCCTACACCTCCAACCGCTCAATCAGACAATCTGGAAAGAAACTGACAGCAAGAACGCCACTGACATCGATCAGCCGCCATTTCTTGCAACGTCTCCAACCAAGCACAGACGGGGTCACGGGGGCTCAATCCTGGAAGGCGTACAACACCAACAACATCCAAACTCTTCATGATCTCTTTCACGCCTTTCTGCCAAGTCATGCGTTATCCACCTCACGTTTGCGCCATCTTGAAGGAGACATGGAGAACAGCACTCGCCTCGGTAGACGGTGTTTCGGCATGCGTAGCACATGACCGAGCCATCGTAGTCGATTATGCTGAATATTTTCCCCAATTGAGGTGCCTGCAGCACGACCAAATACCCGTTTTCTAATCACCTCGTTACTAATACACTGAAGCCATCCAAAACCGGCCACGCTTCTGAGGCATCGGTCGGTGTCGAAAACCTGAAGACGCCTCACATCATCTACCCGAAGAGGCCATGTCTCCCACCCATACAACAACACAGCCCTTACTGTAGCCTGGTACACACGACCCTTAAGATCCAGTGAGATGCCTCTTTGACGCCAAAAGTGACGCAAATTAGCAAACGTGCTTCGAGCCTTTGAGATTCTTGCACTGACTTCATCAGACACACTTCCGTCAGAGCTAATACAACCACCGAGGTATGTAAAGTTTTCCACAATCTCCAGTGGTTCTCCTTGAATCGTAAGGGATATGTTCGCAAATGGCACGTTCTGAAGCAGGACTTTGCACTTTGAAGGTGCGAGGCGCATGCCAAAAGATGGAATGATGGTGATTCAACAGGGCCTGTGATTCGCTTCGATCTTCAAACATGAGTGCGATGTCATCTGTGTGCTCCAGATCGACGAGACTCCCACCGGACGTGACATGAACACCGGGGTTTTGGAGACCATCCAGCGTTCGCTTCATTATTTCGTCAGTCATGAATTTGAACAAGAATGGATGGTCACCAATGGATAGCTCACTAATCTGCGATAGGATTAGTCCTATGACCTTCCGATTATTAGTTGAACTTCACACAATTTGACCGTGCTCGGTTGCTCACTCCGACTGATGGTGCAGCTCCTGTTTCTGTAGTCTCTTGATTCGGGCTATATGCCTCGGTGGTGAATAACTCATACGGAAGTCGGAGACAGTTCATTCACCTAGCTCCTTCATTTACAGAATAATCGTCTCAACTGTCTTTAAAGACGCTCAACTATCCTTCTTCTCAAAGTCGGCCCATTTCAAGGTCATCGCGAATTCCCCCAAAATGAATGCCGTCTCCCCGAAGGGATATTTTGCTCAGGTACAAAATTCTTTTCTTTCGATGTGAGTACTATCACCGTGTCTGAGATCGGTCTAATATTTCGCTCCTATTATGAAATGTTTATCACGTCAGCCACCGCGTTTTATCACGTGTTCGGCAGCATGCATAATTGCATAATTGCCACCAACAACCCACTGACTAAATTGTCTCATACTGTGAGTCTTACTTCAGCCGAAATCGTCCGGTTTTTGTCAGAACTTGGATCTGTGAGCTGAATCAACTTGGTCCTTGGCTTGTGTGGGAACTCCAGATGTACACTGGATGATGAAAAGCCAAAAGGTACAAATACTTCTTCCATCCTTACTAGTCCTCAGCTAAACATATGGTATTACTGAGGACAAGAGAATTCTGTTTGTCAGGAAGGAAGCAAATACACTCATTTGCAAAAAAATGGTTTTGCGAGAGACTCACCCGGAAGCCAGCTGAATCTCTCATTTGTTTCAGCAGCCTTATGAGTAGCGCATTAGGTCTATAGATGTATCGTAATATCTAGAATATCGTAGCAACTGAAACATGAAGCGGCCTAGTGCAGCACACTAAGTTGCCTGGAAACATCATGAACGAGGGATTCAGCTAGGTTCCAGGTGAGTCTCTCGAAAAACCAGATTTTTTGCAAATTTCCTACATTTGGTTTCAAGCAGAACATAAAGTTGACGAAAACTCGGAGACTACGCCTATCTGATGAGCCCCAAGATGAGTGAGACCGGTCATGGGCTGTCGACGAATTTTCAGCAACCCTATGAGTAGTACATTACGTATATACAAATCACGGCAGCTGCGGAAGGATGCTCAGATTCGCGGACCAATGGCTATAAAGGCACGTGATCCCGAGTGAGTTTATATCCTTAGAACTTGTCCGCTCGTTTTCCCACTAAAATTGAGCCATTTCGTTGACAAATTAGCACAACACTTTTCTTCCAGCGCCCATTTTATCCGAATCGACAAACTTCAAATTATCATTGTGCCAAAAAGAACAACTAACTATATTCGCAACTTTGTATAAAATAACTCCAACTAGGATTAACTGTGACCAACCTGAGGCGAACCACTGATCGCCTTTTTTGAATACATCACGAAGGACTTTCTTTTCCGATTCATCGCGATTCAAATAACCGTCGTACGACCGAGACGGATTGTTCTCATTAATTCTGCCAACGATCTGGCCAACTTCGTTGGGTCCACATTCGATACACAGTCCAGTTGCTGGATCTCTGATGGGCTCATCTGCGGTCTCATTCATTTTGATTATGTAGATTGGATAACTGGAACGCATGCACAATGGGATAAAGCCGATAGCGCCAACCTGGAACAAGAGAAGAGCATGAACGGAATGGTGGATCACTTGTCCTACTTTCTCCCACAAGCCGAATTGTGTTAGTTGAATCAAGCGATCGGGTGGTGAGCACTAGGCAACAGGCTGCATTTCAAACCCTTCCGGTAGTCACCTGGAGATTCTCGTTCTGAGGATCGCTTATCGTACCATCAGAAATGACTGTGAATAAAACTATCGATCTCCTCCAGATTCAGCCGTGGAAAAGAAACCATACGGATCTGGGTAAAACGACTCAAGGAGCGCCGTCAGTATCTACCCTATCCTGGGCAAGTGAAATCCCGTTAGCTGGGTACTTTGTGCCGCAATGAGAGATTAGTCAGTCACGTGATTACTTCAACCATTCACAAACATGCGTTTGCAGGGAAGATCCTTCAAGTTCCCGGGCTAAAACTCACTGTCTGATCACAATTGACAATACTGGTATTCGACTCGGTGGCACCGAACAATTCGCCAATCTCCGGGACTTTGAACCGATTTTGAAATTGGATCCAAGTTTCTTTGCGCAACCCGTTCCCATAGGCCAGACGGACTCGGTGCATGGTGTCGGTTGGTTTTGGCGGTTGGGCGAGAAGGAAACGACATAGTTCACCAATATATTGAACAACCTGAACAGGATAGAACGTACAATTAGTTTGTTGTTAGCATGACAAGATGTGGTCGATACGCTATAAGCGAAACTGAGAAGCAATGTACAACAGTTCCTTCCTTTCTGGAAATCTCATGGAACTCCGGTCAGTCTCGAAACCGTGAGTTCCCTACCCGCAGTTTGAAAACTTGATCGTTTGGCTTTGAGCGGCCATTTGAGGAGCCAGACGACACGTGACCACGTGATGTGGATTGCTTGACTGAAGGACATTTGAGTGGCGCAACATCCTCACTAGGTGAGAGTCAATCGCACTGCTGACCAACCACTGGTGGCCGAACGGTTAATTAATCAAACGACTAGAAGAGAGGTCGCAGGTTCAAAACTCCCTGCTGAATTTTCGAAGCCAAAATCGTAGGTGAACGAAATTTTGGCGGCTAATCATTGTATGGAATCACGCGGGTCTTATAATTACTGATGATGGTGACGATAATGAAACTGTGCTGAGACACTCCTGTGTCGCTCTATGGAGTGACACCATGCTGGCGATGATCGATGCCACACGAGGCTATTCGAATCAGGTCTCTATAATGTAAACCAATGCCTACAGTCGGATTAGACTGGTATATTCTACCATGCAGTGCAGAAGATCACGCCTGCGATCGAATCCAAAACAAAAAAAGCCACATTTGGAACGACTAGTCTGGCAGCTTTTCGAATACACCACGTTCACACCCTGTCGGTCAACTGTCGACAACAACTAAATGTTTGCAAATGAGTGTATATTCGCTAATTTCGTGCAATTTGGTTTCAAGTAGAACATAAGGTTGACAGAAACCCGGGGATTGCGTTTACCTGATGAGCCCCAAAAAGGGCGCAACTGGTCGTGGGCTGTCTGCGGATTTTCAGCAACCTTATGAGTAGTACATTATAAATTGCATGTTTCACCATAGGGAGTTGCAACTATTCTGTTCATCATCCCTATCCAAAATCTGGTCCCACAATCCCTTCGACTCCATTTGATCAGAACCGCAGGACGGTTAGGGACCTCTCGTGAGTTTCTCACTCCAATGTTTGTGGAGCAGTACTGTTTTCGGACACTATCGAAAGTGGTAATTTATTTCCATGGGGGGGGGCATGGTCGCTCAAGTGATTAGAGCTCGAATTTGTTGACCTGAAGGTCCGTGGTTCGAATCCGACTTATGTCTTTCGACTTCCCCTGTCTAGGCTTGGTCAACCTGGCAGAAACCTAGCCTTCGCGCTTCCTTTGGGTGGCATGGCAGTTAGGCACCAAAAAGGTGCTACAAATGAACGAATCCACTTCTACATCGGTTCATTCGTTGTTGTCATGCCGATAGCTGAGGGGCTAACTGACTGTAAGGCTCAATAAATATGTTTGGTGGTTGATCAGGTGGCCTTTCCATCTGTTCGTTGAGATTGACAACTAACTCGCCACTTTTTGGTTCCCCTGTCAAAGAGACCTCATCGTTAGCTATGCACTGACGATATCTCCTGGACTGGGGACGAAGATTTTGTAGGCAAATCGTCAACCTGAGTGAACGGATCAACGACCAACGGATTAGCCATTTGCAAACGCACTCAAACTCTCCATGTCCCAACAGAATATACCACAACAGGAATCGCAAGTGTCAGGCAAACGCATGCAGTGTACAAACGAACAGTGAACAGAACGGTGGAGCTCAAGATAAAATGTCTGTGGTGAACTCACCGTACAGTTGTATTTGATACAATCGTCCCAAAACTGTGAGGCAGAGAACTTGGAGCGAATCGCAAGACAAGTTCCGTGGAGCATCAATTGGCCGACCCCGCAAATAAGCCCCAGAGTGTGGTGTAGCGGAACAGAGATGTAGATAATGTCCGATGCTCGTATCCCAAATCCGTATCGGGTACCCGAGGTCATGTAGATGAAACGTGGAGTCGTGATGATTGCCGCCTGGTAAAGTGGGGGGAGGGGGGGTGGGGTGAGATACGGAGGNATTTACCAACGTATCGAAGATGTATATGTTAAATAGTAATCACAATAACCTTGATAACAGCAAGTTATTGATTGTTTTCATGGGGCGACATGGCTCAATGTTTAGAGCGTAAATTTACTGACCGGAAGGTCAATCGGGTGGCATGGCAGCTAGGCGCCGAGAGGGTGCCACAGCTGACCGATTTTTTTAACCGCTTTTGACCCTTCATAAAGACAATGTGGACCATGAACGGAAAGCCTGACGCTCGGTCGGAACACCAGTGGTGACTCAGTGGTGGCGTTTCCGGCGGGTGCACATCATC
Organism: Opisthorchis viverrini; assembly: GCF_000715545.1. NCBI lineage: Eukaryota > Metazoa > Platyhelminthes > Trematoda > Opisthorchiida > Opisthorchiidae > Opisthorchis > Opisthorchis viverrini. The sequence continues at coordinate 490,289 of NW_008751997.1, read as the reverse complement.
CGAAATCAGGTTAAACCAGTTTGATTTGAATAACCCACGCTGCCACCCGGATTGGACTGTTTCGTCGAAGAATTCGATGGTCCCTTCTTTGGTTTGGGCAACTCGAAATTATCCTGCTTACGAACTGGCACCAGACTAAAGGGCGTAAGCTCGCTCGCTTTGGATTCAGCGAGAACAGCGAGACCACCCTTCAGATTCCCCAGCAGCTCAGCTCATCATGGGACAGTACAGACGATCAATATAACCACTACGTCAGCGGGGTCGCCATTCACCATATTTTCACGCAAACCCTTTCTGGTCCACACTTCAACCTTCGCAGTGTGGCGCAGAACAGGAAGCCTTATTCAGCGCCTAGTTGCTCACCGAACAGGCCTGCGTGATTCCACTGTTGTATGTATTGGGAACGCGCAAGCACTGGGCTCGACAAAGACGTGCCATCTACTTTGATCTGTGAATTCAGTTGGCGAAAGCCAATCCTAAGTTGCGCTAGTTGATTAGATAAAATGCTTTCAGCGGCGGTCAGGTAATCAGACGATTTAAGGGCGAGCAGCAATATAAGCACTAAACGAAGCCTATGCATCATTTCGGTATATACACCGGATGACTGCAAATCACTTTCAATCAGCGATGAATTAGGCGCCCAGTTCCATGCATCAAGAGCTTACTAAAGTTCCAAATGATCGTTTTCACCATCTAGGCTCCTGTTAAAGAAGCTTCAGAGATCCAGGTTGTTGGTGAGTGATTATTAGAACGAATTTCGAGCTTAAGCATGGCTTAAGAACCATCATCGTCATCATCATCACGTCATCATTGTCATCATCATCATCATTATCATCATCATCATCATATCGACTGTTGACACCTAGACACCTGACATAGACTGATCAAAATGCAGTCACTGGCCGATAGGACTGTCCAAAGTAAGGCATGCGTTCCTACTGAAACAATTGCACGGACTCAGTTCAGGTCGTGAATTTGGTAAAAACAAACATGCGATTCCGTGAACACCAAGATGGTCGAGCTGACGCATCAAGCTTAGTGCGACCAGCTGATCCAGATACATACCAACAAGGTTAACCTCTTCTGAGTGCATTCGCTAAATCGGATTATCTCTCAGGCTCGCGTGTGTGAGTTGAAAGCTTGTTAGAATATCAAGCGAAGCCAGACGCTCAGGGCATCCTCTTTTCTCTAGCAGCACCTGAGCTCCAGTGGCGAAGGCGCAAACTTACGGAACAGAAGGTCCGTGATTCAAACACAAATCCGGTATTCCGATCGTTCTTCTCTAGAATTCGGCAACCTGGCAATACATTTCATCGGATGGCATGGCAAAATGTGTACCAAACGATTTATTTATCATTTATTCACGAACTCCTTCACTGCGCAATTTTTTCACAAGAACAGGTACACCTACCTGTTGAGTGCCATATTCGTCTCTGACGGTGCCAGGTGGCATGGCAGAGTAAAACCATTGGGAGTTAATCCATCGACAATCGTCTCAAGATGGTGTTTTTTGGAAAAGCTCTGTCCGAAAAGACCCTTCAATTAATTGTAATAGATCTTGTTGAATGGTTCTCGGTCTGTCTTGAACCCTGACCAAACCACCCGGCCACACGAAGCATGAGCGTCAGAAGCGGAACTTTGCTCAGTTATATAACTACCGATTGTCTACATGGTTTGGATGTGAGTTTAGGTTCAGCTGATTTTGTCAGCATTCTCGTGTATCGCTGATGGCGATGTTGCCACACCCGACATCTTCAACTTGATCTGTCCGGTACAGCAGCAAAGTACAGTATGTTTCCATCGATGACGCAGAGTAGTGAATGCCTTTTTAGTCTTGTGGCCACCAGCTTAAAATCACTCACTCTGTTGGCTGTTATGGGGTGCACTAAAAATGTGGAACGATCCACCAGCGCAGTTGATTTATTTTCCGGACTTCAGTTATGTTAGACAGTTTCTATATTCGAGAACCTGAACGGTCATTCGATGATCAAGTGCAATTCAGGTGCCATCTTATAGGAAAAGACAACGTGCTTTTGTTCAGAGGGGTTTGTTGTTGGGGGGTCATCCTACCATCCAAGGCCGTGTAGCATATTGGAGCTGCTAACAAATGAAGTGCTACCGACCGAAAATGCATTAACAACGATTTTGTCAAATAAAATCCGGGGGAAAAAGCAACTCACCTTCGGAAATCCGGTAGTCCCGCTGGTATACAGGTAAGCTATACGCTCTCTACCATTCATTCGGGATAGTTTCGGTGGTGGCGCCCACGAAGATTTTGCTATGACCTGATTCCAAGTCCCCGTAGACGATGCCTCGTTACTGAAAGCGGACTCCGGTCGACTAGAATCCTCGTCTACGTACCAGAACATGCCATTTGAATATTTAGCCTCGCCATCGATTTCCACAAATGCGTCTTTCAAGCGATTGCCAACCACAATCGCTTTGGCATCCAGCTCATCTAGACACCGAGTGAGTGAAGCGTTTCGTAAATTGTAGTTTAACAGGCCGGGAATAATGCCTGCCTGAAAGTTTCCGAAAATGGAGGTTCATTTTATAGGGTAGTATTAAGTAAGTTTTTAATAGAGAAGTGGCATTTATCATCAAACAATTAAGCCACTCGTGGGTATAACAACATAGTCTGAGGATACTCTACAGGCTTGGTTGCAAGGTGAAGGCCTCAGATATTTGAGATATCGAACAAGACGTGTAAAGAACAATTCCCACTGTTCTGTCTTAGTGCATCAATGGTTTGAACCTCACGGGCGCCAAGCTCTGAGCTATTCCTCTGATCGAACACATTATCGTGGAGAGAGTACCTGAGGGGATCCCTCTCCCAAAGGATCCACCTGAGATAATCTGCTAAGATTGATCTCATTTTTCCGTCACTTCGAATAGAGGCCGCCCAACTCCCGGCAAAGGGCCAACGGCCCGATGCACTGTACCACTAATTGGAAATTTCGGCATGCAAGTTTAGTCTCGCCATCATTTAATAGTCCACAGGACATCCAAGAGACCATATGCCGACATACACTGAAAACTCCAATTTAAAGTCCGTTATCAATTCTTTTAGGCAACTTTATCGTACTAGTCATGCAAGCGTGGAAAAATCAAGATTTCGACAATACAAAGCTACTTTCATCTACATTCGCAATGCACTACTCATGAGGTTGCTGAAAATTCGTCGACAGTCCCTGACCGGTTTTGCCCTTGTTGGGTCTCATCAGGTAGGAGCAGTCCCCGAGTTTCCGTCAACCTTATGTTCTATTTGAAGCCTGGAAACATCACAAACGAGGGTTCCAGATGAGTCCCTCGCAAAACCAAATTAGTTGCAAATGAGTGTATTTCGCTGATTTTATCTGGTTTCAATAAACAAGTGCAAATTTCGTTGGCATATATGGCCACAACGGAAAACGTTGATCTTCCCACGTTTCGGATTACTTCCAGACAATGTTCTCGATGTAATGATACGTACGTGAACAAAAGCTAGCAGCTCAACGGAGGATGAGACAGTCAATGGACAGGTTTTAGGAAACGGGGAAACTCCTAGGATGCACTCTCAGGATACACTTATTTGCACGTCATTCTGGCATTCACGGCAAATTCATTTGAATCTCTCGCTCATGATATTCGTCAACTGAATGTACTGCACAAAGGTCGCCTCATGTTTCAATTGATGCGATATTCGAGATATCGAAGTATATTTTCGCAAACAACTACCCACAAGGTTTCTGAAAACTCTTCGACGGCGTGCATACGGCTTTGCCACTCTGGACCTCTCACCATCTTTGGCCGCGATGGGTCCCGACTTCCCTTGCTAAGAGGAGAACAAGCTCCAAACGGAAGTGGACCACATAACTGCCAATTGAATAACCGTTTTCGCTGAGACAGATTTAACTGGTTGTTCCTCACTTGTCCTTGAAGATGAGTCCTAATCTAAGCATCACTTTTTCGTTCGCCTAGAACTTTCCACGTGAGCTTTATAAACAGCCCATTTTCGGCCGCACATGACACGTCTTTACGTGTCAGTGTTCAACAGATCAGCCGATTCGCACGCTGATTGGCTTTGTGGGTTGGTTAGGTGCATCAGACCATCAAGCGGCTATCCAGGCTCTGGTTCACTGTAATAGGATGGCATCAGGCGTACTGTGGTCCACAAAATGTTGGCGACGGGTATGGGATTCCAACCCACGCGGTGAAACCCCAATGGATGAGCAAGTTAGCGGTGACAACATCATTCTTGAAAAGGCACATGGTTCATGGTCTGTCTGGGGATCTCGGTGCTATTCGGTCGTAGTAGATGCCCGGGGCATTCAAAGCTGCTATCACGAGTTGGGCGGTTATCTTCTGACTGTCTTGCGTTGCGTAGCAACTGTTCCGAAGCTGAAGTTTACCAGAAACCGTTCGTGCAAAGCGAAAAAATCGGCGGGAACCCGCACATCCAATGGTGATTCAAACGCTGATGACATGGTCCACGAGCATGCAACGGACTCCCTTGTGGCGAACCGCGTGGTTTTTCACCGCGGCATGCGATATTTACCAGTCCTTCGAAGGTTTTTCTGACCAAACTTGATTTCCTCAGCCTTTGTAGCGCATAGCCCAGCAGTAGCCTTTTAAACTGAGGTTTTCGGTTCTATTTACTGACGATACGACACAACCAGATGATTTTCAAATTGATAGGGGTCATTGAAGCCTAATCTTGTGGTTGTACATTTTGAAAACATTCTAAGGTTTCCAGTGCAACGGAATGATGTGGTCTTTTTAAGCTGTGAGAGGGGCTCTTTTTGTCTGGCAATGAAATGAAATTCGACTTGACATGAACAGGTGGATCTGCCATCTTCAGTCAATGAGACGCACTGTCTGCGCACCAAAACTTAACTCCGTCTGCGTGGCTAGCGTCGTTTAACTAATAATACGTCCGTGAATGTTTCCTCAGACATTGAACTGTCTCGTAGCGAACTTGATTGATTGGTCGTTTATCCCGCAACGCTGACCGAAAGTAAACCCACCATGGTGAGCTGTGTACTCCAACCCAATTACTTGGATGTCCCGGTCGGACGCTATTACTATGTTGAACAGGAGTTGTCGAATACAGCTCTGACGGCCGGGTCAGATGCAAATATTTAAACACATACGATAGCCACCTTCAAGTTAGAGGGTGGCCTCTAAAAGAAACGTCTACCTGTACCGTAGACACTGGGGTTCAGGAAATGAAGACAACGACGTTGAGGCCTGAATCGCTAACTGGTCCACCGTGGCAGCAACAGTAAGAGGCGTCTGTTCCAGGTACCGGAACCGCTGGATTGAGTTTCTGATAGATAATTTCTGTCGAACTGAAAGTCATAGAGACTCCGCAAATAGATACTGTAGCTGGAGGGGTTGGAATATCGTAAAACTTGCAGTTTGTGAAATTTGTTTCTTGTATCGAGGTTCCCAACCTGCGTTTTGGTTAGTCCGATTGCGTCAACTTCCAAAGAGGTTCGGGAGAAAGCATTTGCGGAGTGCACCAGACTCTGAGAAGACTTTATAATTTTATGAAATGGGTGTTAGTGCGCCCAACTGTTTCCCACTAGCTTGTGGTTCCGATGTATCTGTAAAAGTTGAATGCATCATCGTGCTCATTTCCAGCAATGAACCGATAATACGTGATTGTGCTTGCCTGCAATACAATGATGTAAAAATCTTTAGTAAAGAGTGCGAAGAAATGAGAATGTTCGATATCCCCAATAAAAATTATCATGAGTAAGGTGGAAGGAGATTGAATATGCGAAAAACTCCTAGGCCCTCAATTAAAATGCCGACATCTTTGAGTAGTATTTAAGTAAAATCGTTTGAGTACCATGTCGAAGTAAGGCGTCATCATCAGGATTGATTCAGTGTCCTTTGCGAACCTAGCCCGAGCAGAGTCCAGCGCACAACCACAGGCTGAAAAATGGCAGCATACTTGCCACTAAGACTGGTTGCGTTCCATGACTTGTGGGTTTACAACTGCCTGAAAGCAGGAAGTCGCAAAGATTCCGCATCATTCAGTTTGGTAGAGAGAGACTATTTTCAATTCACGTTGATATTTTATGGCCTGTCTCCAGCGCACTTTTTGACAAAGACATCTAGGAACAGAAAACAAGACTGTCTTGGGTAGTTGCACATATCCCAACACCTCAACCAGGTAAATTTAATCTGCTGCTCTGTTACCAAGTTGCCGTTTAGGCGCCGCTTCGTTGCGGACTCGCTTCAGCCACGACGACTTAAGTCCTCGGATGGGGAGAGGGGAACTCTGACAACCATACGTTGGAGCCATTTGCTTTGTATGCATGGTCGTTAAACTCCGGCGAAATTTGGTTCTTACATCATAACGCTACAGGTAATAGGAGTACTCTTCCGTTATCACAGTCACAAAATATTCCAACGTGTCACCTGAAACAATTATTTGGTCTGCTCAGGAGGTAATGGAAAATTGGGAATTGTGAGGAAGTCAAGTGGCGGATGAGCCGATTGGGGTAGTAGAAAAATTTGTCTCCTTGGGCAGCTGTATCAGTCCCAGTACCAGTCTCAAATCATGTGACGATTCCTCTCCCTAACCCTAACCGTAGACGACATGTACACTGCAGTTTCCCATCCACTTTTGTTTACGCGGCTATACCAACTGCGTCACGCCGAACTTTAACCACAGCAGGTCAAGTTGTATTTACGTTCGCACAACGATCAAAAACACGAGGGGACGCTTCTCTCCGCACACAATAAATTGGCCCAAAGGCACAGACTCGCGCGCACAGGTTAGTCAACCGAGGTCAACAAGTGCCCACGGCTAACTACGGAAGCTATTTTTATCAAGTGCACATAACATTCGTAATCATCATTATCATTCTGGTAGAAACAGACATTTGTTAGTGCTTGTCACCCTCTAATGATCAACGTTGCAACCAGATCAATAACAGTCTTCCGAAAGATGATATCTTCGTCCAAATTCGAAAGACAAGGGCAAACTTCGTGAACCTGTCTTACCTATGGCGTAGGTGTGACATTAGCGTATCCGTCAAAGGTGAAATTTACAATACTGCAGTGCACTCCATTTCACCATACGGATAAAAAAACCTGACCGCCGTGGGCCGAGGACGTCAAAAGAGTTTCAGTGTTTGAGCATCGATGCCTTCGGAACATTGCCCGAATCTGGTGGAACACCGGGTTAGCAATGCTGAAGTACGTCGAATGGTATTTGGGAGAAATAATTCACCCTCGATAGATGAACTGATCACACTGCATAGGTTGCATTGGCTTGGCCACGTGCTCCGTATGTCAGCCGACAGACATCCAAGCGAAGTGTGGAAACGAGCCAGAGGCGATAAACGAATGACCTGGCAGTGAAGTATAAAAGCCATTACCAGCAAACTCAGCTGTGCTGGGCATTGCCGTCTTCCTGGATGGGGACCCTGAGACGGTCCACATCAATGATTAGAGACATTGTCAGACATAGCCCAGTCGCTCCCTTAATGACGTTCATGCATCCGAGCTATTGCCTTCAATGCACAACTCCCTTTCTAATTCCCCACTTCAAAGGCCACTTACTGTGCTGTATTTACGCACTTATTTATCAGCCCCCGCCCCCAGTGCGCAGCTGCCTACCTCACCTCCTCAAATCATCGGTGAACAAAACTGTGGCAGCTACAAACACTGTATGACCAGTATTAATTAATTCGTACAGCTGACAATGATGATGTTGCTGATGAATCGACTGTGTGTGGTTCGTTTGGCAACATCTTCGCGGGTATTTCTCAAACGCACTGATAACCGATGACAGTTCACCGTGTCTGCTGACGCCACAAAAAACTGTAGCTCTCTCAAAGGCCATTTTACAACTCGTTGAGCGTCTTATTACAGCTGGTTGGGAGACCATGTGTGGTTACCGGAGACATGAGTGCACAAGAAGGTGTACTTGGCGCTGCTGAGTCACAAGTGGGTGGCCGTCTTGGATTGCTAACCACAGACAGTTCCAAAACAACCGACACCGTTTGGCCACATGGTGTCCA